>NW_009910459.1:11926-26261 GCF_000696875.1 Nestor notabilis
CCAGGATAGTGTTGGCTTTCTGGGCTGCAAGCGCACACTGCCTGCTCATGTCGAGTTTCTCGTCAATCACCACCCCCAAGTCCTTCTCCGCAGGGCTGCTTTGAATCTCCTCTCTGCCCAGCCTGTCTGAATGAACATTATAAATTTGAATCTGTACTATCATAAGCTGTGGGTATATGTAGAATGATTCTTAGTGATAAGAGCTTTCCTAGTTGCTAGCAGAATCTGGTTTATTTGTTCTCTAGCCACCCCAGTAAAATAGCACCTGGCCCTCTTAGGACCTATAATTTTTATATACCTAATGTCTCACGCTCATCTTTGCTTTGGTTGTCTCCAAGTATGATTACACTCAGTGTATTTTCTCACCAAGTAGGAGGTTGCTGTTTTTCACACTGTGGCTTTCTCAGCTGTGGTGGTGAAATCAGCTTAATGTTCAGAAGAAAGACCCCTCCACCTACGGTGGCTTTCTAGAGCAATGGTGTCAATTGTGTTTGTAGTGCAATGGCAAGGTCATTTGAGCATCTCTATTGTATGTGGGCCTTGGATTCAGGAGGAACGGAAATTGCATTTCACTATTCTAGAGCATCACTTTTACACTTCAGGCAAAGCGTTCCTATTTCATAACCAAAGTTGTCACATACGATCAATGACAACTAGTTCAGTAGCCATTTTCAAGGCCTCTAATGGCATAGAGTTCTGTAGCAAACTGACAATGGGAGATCTGCCTGACAAACTAACAATGGGAGAATAGTGTTCCTGGTGTGTATGACCACCTCGTTTAAATCGGCTTGCTTCCCACCATGAAGAGAAGGCATCAATTCTTGTTCTCTGATTTGCATGATCATACAGACTCTTTTGGGAGTATATTCCTTTTTCCATTATCATATTGGTGTATATATTTCTGTTACTTCCACTGCGATCAGATGTTCTGGTTAAGATCGAAAATGAATCTGACTGCTTTGTTATGGCAGACAAAGCGTAACAGCCTGTAACTGTAGCTATAATCCAATTTTAGTTCTTCTTCAAACTCTTCCAGTGTTTCTAGGGTTTTATTTTTGTGGTTGAAGTAAAACTAAAACAACGGCAAATGCGTTCCATATTATATTTCTTCATACCAAACATGGCTTTGAGTGTTCATTTCTGCAAGCACTGCAATCGAAAAACTTCTCAGTTCTCTAGTGATAAGACATATTTATGAATGCTTTTTCACTTGCAGAATTGCAGCTACTGGTAAGTAATCTCTTTGTCCTTGTTTACCAGGATTAGTTGTAATATGCAATTATTTAATTTTGTTAAATTGATTAACACCCTATTTTCCCTATATGTTTGATTTTGCCATTTGTATACTCAGATATCTAACAGGAACTCATCTTCAACTTACGTTACGTTTTGGCCATTGTTATTCTGTAATAATAGTAAGATTATTATATGCATGTAACTAAGGATATTGATGTAAAGTCTTATTCAAAAGAATCTTCACCTGTGGACTGAGGCCCAACAGTTACAACTCTGGAGTGTGAAGACTTAAAATCTTCATTATTAATATGAAATGTATATTTGGTTTTGTAGTCTATTCCTGTGAAAAATATTTTTTTTTTTTTGGTAAAAATCACACTGAATAATGTGAAACAACCACCACATTTCCCACATTTTTGTTTTTTAGTTTCACCGTATTTCTAAAGTGATGACAGCATACGTGTCAGATATTTCCAGCATGGTGTAAGTCACTTTTCCTTTACCCAAGGCATTCAAAAAAGACACACATGCAAAGAGAGTGAGTTAATTTCATAAGTCATTGATGACAGCATAACCACTGACTAGCATAAGAAAACATAGCAACAAGTCAATTATATGTTGTCATCACTAATGTATGAAAATACCTTCTTAATTCTCCCTCCTCCAGCCAGGACCATGTTCTTATTTACAGCACAGAAGATTTGCGCTATAATTCACTGTGTCACTTCAGGGAATTTGTAGGAAGAAAGTAAACAGACATTTGACATTCTCCAGAATGTGAAATAGACATTTTTTTTCCATTTTACAGGAGCAACTCTTCTGCATATGCATTTGCAAACTAGAATGAATTACAATCAGAATTAATCTAAAGACAAGGAAAGGAAGACTTTTAGGTTCAGTTTCAGCCGAGTTTCAGTTTCTATCATCAAGAAATTGGAAATGAGTGACATCCACAAGTGAATGAAGTTTATGAGGAGCAAACCGTAATTATATTAAATATTTATACTGTGGTGACTGGATGGCTACCACTGGTAATACAGTACAGAACCTTTAACCTCTGAGTGACCAGTTTCAGTCTGACCTCAGTCAGTTGTGACTGAAAGTTGCTGCCATGTGACAGTTACCAGTGGCCTATGTGAAATGTGTTGCTAGTCATAGCCTAACTCTGGGTGAATAGGTGGTGATCCCTGTGGGCCAGAATTGAATCATGTCAGCAGGAGACTACAGGGAACTTTTTTCTGAAGCAGCTATTCTTTTACTCCCCTGAATCAGATACATGAGCATCTGCACGCAATACTTTGCCTTTCTTCACATGTATATGATACAGTGAATCTACATCTAAGTGCTATTGCTCTGAAGTTTATTCACAGCACATACATGCTTGCTGTTTTTCTCTTCACTGATGTGCTTTTATGTGGTTTAAAATTCCTTATATTTATATGCTAGATTTATTGTTTACCGTAATGTGTATATGTATCTGGATGTTGATGGCTGGATAAAACTTATGCAATAGTATGAATATATCTGGATATTTGGATAAACAGAATAGAAGTTCACAGCAACTAGTTGCTTAACTTTTAATCTGCTCTTTTTAATACTAAATGATTTTTCATGTGGTAAAAGTGTTACTTTTTAAAATTGAGAATGCAAAGAGAGCATTTTGATAAAAGATTTCTTTGCAGGTAAAATCATAGCACAATAGCCTTAATTTTTTTTAAGGTTTGACTACTGTAGGAAGTATTGAAGTACTTTGTGAATTTTAACTATTTTGTATAAACCATTCCTTATCATCAAAGGGTTATCTTCTGACATTGCACAGGGATAGAACTATACAGTAAATAATGAATTGTGGGATGCAGCCAGGCTTGCAGAAAATAACTATTTGAGGGATGGTGCATGAACAGAAAGCTGTAATTTTGACAGGTGGCAAGGTGTCGTGTCACCAAGCCCTTCTAAAGCCTCATATCTCATACCTATTGATTAATGGCTCTAATTAAGGAATGAAATCAAGCATGTGAAGACAGGGGATCGCTTTAGGTCCTTGTTTGGTAGTTTTCTCTTCCTAGCGCACAACTCATCCATCTAAATATCACTGCTCTTTCATTTATTACAGTTGGATGATACCAAAAAGGAACTGGAGGAGGTGCATGCTGCTCTTGTCATGGTCATGCGGGAACTTGATTTGGCAAGAGCTGAGGTAAGACAATGTGTGTGAGCGTTATGTGAATGAATGCAGCAGTTCCAGCTGATTGTTCATCCCCTTTGTGGTGGTGCCTGGTGAATGATTTTTATATTTTTTCTTTTTTTTTTTAATAGAAGGGAATTTTATTCTTAGTGTCCAGTTTTCCAGCTGCTGATATAGACCAACTGATTTCAGTGACAGTATTGTATATTTGCATATATCTTAAGAACAGCACACAGCTCTTCATATGTAAACTTGCAAACCCCATTTATTTATACTGATTTTGTTTAAATACAAAGCTTCAGATTAAAGTTTCAAATTAAAAAAACACACAAAACAAAAAACCAAGCATTTTAATAATGTGATTCTTGTATTGTGAAATAGAATTCTGTTGATAAATCTAGTTCATTCATTAATGCTGTGTAGTATCAGCTGTATAGCAAGTTTGCTTATAATAGAGAAATGCTGATTTCCCACTCCTTAATATTACAACATGTTCCAACGTAATTTCAAATACTCTGAAAACATTCAGCTGCTTTTTCTAGCTGCAGAAAGCCACTAGCAGGAGCAATAATATGGCAAAAAAAAAGAAATAAATCTAATTTTTATAAGAAATTTAATGACTTAAAAGATTCATGTAGTTAGACAAAAAACAAAATAATGTAGAAGATGGAAAGTTTAGAAAAGTAGGTACTGAATAAGAATTAATATTTTTTATTTTTCATCTTTACTTGCAAATAATCAGTAACAAATTTATGAAGCTGTTTCAGTTCTGTTGAAAATTTCCTTTTGATGTGTTGTAATTGCACTGAAATACATATCGTTAACTTATTTTAATTCATGTTGGTTCAAAACTCAGCCAGTGACTTGAGACTCATACTTTACTAAGCACAGGAAAATAATGCAATATACTGTGTATTAACTTATTGAAAACCTAAATCATGAATCTCCCGTATGGCAGATGTTAACAGATTTTAATTTACCCAGGTATACTCTGATTAGTGATTATTTCATATGTGCAGTTTAAAAAAAAGATATCTGACAGATTCAGTAGGTACAAGAAGTTTGCATATAATTGTAACCTTACACAGATGTAGTCACTTGTCTCTTTGTTCACAAATCTATGAAAGTCCTAATAGAATGAAAATGTGCCAATGACTTAATTGTGTCAAATACATGAATATAATACAGTGTTAGTTTATTTATTTGTTTGTTTATTTACTGTTTTGGAATCTACTATTGTAACACCAGCATCTAATATTCAGTAGTCCCAAGAGATACACTGTAGGATGCTGACTGTAATATATGAAGGGAAAACTTTGATTCAAGTTTTGTCATAACTGTGTGCTGTACAGTATATTTTATCATCTAGACAAATTACATTATGCTAAAGAACTTAAAAAAAAGTTTCTTTCACTTCATTTGTTTTGTTAGCTTTTCTGTAATGTTTTTTATAAATTAATATTACATATTGTTTCATCTCATTTATATTTTAAGAGCCTTTATTTAAGATTAGAAACAGCAATAAAATCATTGCTTACTGAAGCAAGCAGACTTTGAACATTAGAAGGATGTTACACACTGCACACTTTTAATAATGATCATTTAGAAGATAATTTTAGCATCCACACAAGGGAAAAATGGATTTTTGATGAGTTCTTATATGACCATATGTGGTATTAGTCAGTGTGAGGTATTGCTAGCGAGCTCATTGCTTTCAAAAATCAAAGTTAAATGGTTCATCTATCATCAGAATTTGTGTCTGGGAGACTTGTCTGAACATCAGTATGATTTATGGTTTGAATTGGAGGAGTCAACCATGCATGTTTCTTAGTTTATCGTTTTATGCTGTCTTCAATTAAATGTCTATAAACACAGTGATGGCTTTATGACATTGTCCATCAATAAAGACTATCAGATTTTGCATGAGAATATGTAATTTTCAGAAAAAATAATGACCTTTTGACTTCTGTGTGCCCTGTTGTACACATGATATATACGGCATGTTTAGACTTCAGTTTTTATCCCAGATCTGTTTGATTTTAATCTTGCAGACTAATTAAGACAGTGGCCATATTTTATTTAACATAATTCAGGTAGACTACCATCTAGGATTTTTTGATGAAACTATCAAATAGTGATATATTCTGTAATAATAGTAATATATAACAGGTGCATGTCTCTAAAAGTATTTAGAAAATATATTATTTTAATTGTACTAAAACAAATTGAAAGTGATATCAGAACAGTTTATTGCATATTGATTCAGTATTTGATTATTTTACCATTTCAAGGTTGGGTTTTTTTCCCCTTAGACAAAATAATGCATACATTAAAATTAAATTAAACCGTTCTGCAAAGCAGATGAATACTAAAAAAACATAGGCTCTTATTTTCTTCAGGGACATTGAATAATGATACTTTCACTCCTCATATTTATGAATTACAGTATAGTATACACAGTGGCAGCATATGGAGGTTGAATCATTTTCTGCACAGCTGTGCCCTGATATTGCTGTAGACAGCTATGCATTGTAAAAAAAAAAAAATTAGTATTCCAGTTCTTAAGGCTATACTGAATATCTTTTCAATATGTTTTTATTGGAAAAGTATATATTATATGATTTTTCTTTTCATACATGCCATGTAAGCTGAAGCTGGTTAAAGTACCATTTATCTGAAATGTAGTTAGGGTATCTTCTAAGTAAAATTTGGACTGAAGAAGGAAATACTTCATATGTAAAATTCAGGTAACATGAACATCCATGCTTTTATCATCCTTCATATTCCAACAGAGGGAATACATGAGACATGGGCAAATATGTGTTTGCTCAATGTTTCACCAGCCTAGGTTGGTGAAAATCGTAAACATAATGTATGCTCATTGCAGCCTGCCTAATATTCTTCTGAGCCTTTGTGGAGATGCCTGCTGTAAATTTTATTGTCCCATGAGGCCATGAGCTGAATTCATTTTGTGTATGGTGCATTCTCACAAGTTGCAAGTTGGCAGACACCAGATGGTGCTAGGGAGACAACTGTCAGAAATTTGTACAAACTTAAGTCAAACAGAAGGTAATAGTGTCTGAGGTTGTGCTGTTGAGTAGGTGTCTGCTGTTGGGTAGGCAGATCTTCCTTTTGTCATAACAGTTAATATCCTCTCAAGTATGTCTTCTCTCTCTTCAGTGCAACTTGAGTGATTCTATTTTCAATGTCCCATCATTCTTTACCTAGATAAGTAACAAAGAAAATTAAGTAAATGCATCACTATTGTTCATTAGTTGTTTCCTTCATATCTTTGTATTTTAAACTTTAGCTAGGTGAGGTAAGAAAGCAAGTTTAGCTAGGTGAGGTAAGAAAACAAGTTACTCTTGTGTTATACACATATCATGTATAACAACATATACATGTAGCAGTTGTTTTTAAAATTTTCTCACAAAATTTCAATCAGTGAGTACACTATAATCCTTTTATGGCAGTGACACATGATGAAAAGATTGATATTTCTTTTGAGGAAAAAAAAAGGAAAAAAAAAGTCTTGATACACTGGATATCGAGATTTTCATAGGACTACTTTGAAAATGTAGAATCTGCAGCTCTTATACTATGGAATACTGAGTATCTTACATGGGTCAGGAGAGTCAGTTTCACAGTAGCCTGCATCATCATAGTTGTACGTTGTATGCAATCTAACTATATGGTACCCTCATCTCAACAAAAATATGTTATACCATTTCTTGTAAAGCCATAATCCACCTGAAATAAACATATCCTGAAAACTAGCTGAAGCTTGCTGGACAAGTATTTTTTTCTAAATGCTATGGCATGCCATACAAGCTGTCAGATTTACTTTCTTCTGTTGAGGATATGAAACTTTCCATGAGCAGCCGTTTGTACCAGAGTACTTCTTGCTTGTTATATATGATTACATTTGGAACTGGATTTGGTAGTTCTTTTAGAGTCCTTGTTGCAATTTGGGTTTTGTGATGCTAGAAACAACCATAACCTCATTTGTTAGTAAAATAATATTTTTTGGCAAAACATCTAAGGGACGTGGGGAAGGAAAAATTGACTGAGTAGTTGTTGTTGAGTTTCTTGTTTTTTTCTTCAAGTGCGTCTTCTCTGAAAACCTGTATACACAGAGGAGAACATTTTTACAGAGAGAGGCTTTAACAAGATGAAGCCAGCATTCTTGCATCTACTTGTTAGTTCTCCTGCTTGCTGTCCAGGATCTTGTATGACTGGCGGAAAAGCAGTTATCAGGAAAATTTGCATGTAGGTGTTGGTTATAGCATCATCAATATTATTTTTTTTGTATCTATCACATGTTTCAGAACAGTAGTTTCTGTATACAGAGAGAGTCCAGGTAATGTGAGCTACTTGAGGGATTAAGAGAATGGATTAAGTAATACCATAACATCTTTTACTTGGTTGCAGCCCATGAACCATCGTTATTTAAGGCTGGACATTTAAATTTAATTACATTATATATATATATATGTAAAATAATATATTCCAGTGTTGGGAATGACAGTAGATATTCATACATTCTGGACCTCATGGAGCTGATATCTCAGCATATGGGTTTAATTCAAACAGACATTCAAGTAACTGTGTTATACATTTACAAACTGCCAGTACCTGTGAACAGTCTCCTGTATAGGGAATCCTTGTAAATGTGACAGGAAGTTGTACTGTACAAGTCATCTTTGTTTTGCTTTATTAAAAAGTCAGCACTTTCTAATGGAAACCACATGCTGCTGTGGTTGTTTTGTTATTTTAAGCACAGAAGAGAACTGCTATACATGCTGACAAATGTGAAGTCTTTATGCTCTTATATCTGACAACTACAAGAAGATAGCGTTTTTGACAAAACTGAATGATACAGATTCATCGAACGATAGGATTATAGGAAAATTTAGCTTGGAAGGGACCTCAGAAGGTCTCTGGTCCAACCTACTGCTCAAAACAAGCTCAGCTATGAGGTCAGAACAAGTAGAGCAGGGCCTAATGCAACTTCTTCAAGTGCTTGAGTCTCCTCATGAAGATTCTCCATTCTAAATCTGCCTTGTTCCGTCTAGTGCCTTTAATTGTCTCACCATGCACTATTGCAAAAAACCTGACTCCATCTTAATAACCTCCCTGCAGTTACTGGAAGACTGCTGTGAGGTACCTCCAAAGCCATCTGTCCTGGGTTCAGCTACAGCAGTCATTTTTCTCCTTTTTAGTGCATGGTGAAGTGCTGTGTTTTTGACTTCCAGC
Source organism: Nestor notabilis (assembly GCF_000696875.1). NCBI lineage: Eukaryota > Metazoa > Chordata > Aves > Psittaciformes > Psittacidae > Nestor > Nestor notabilis. The sequence continues at coordinate 20,604 of NW_009910459.1, forward strand.
CTGGGAACAACACTGATAACACCGATGTTTTTAATTGTTGCTAAGTAATGTTTACTCTGACCAAGGACTTTCTCAGTCTCATGCTTTGCCAGGGAGGAGGGGAAGCCGGGAGGAAGCAGAGACAGGACGCCTGACCCAAACTGGCCAAAGGGGTATTCCATACCACAGCACATCATGGCCAGTATATGAACTGGGGGGAGTCAACTGGAAGGCCTAGATCGTTGCTCGGGTCGGGCTGGGGATCGTTCAGCAAGTGGTGAGCAATTGTACTCTCTCCCCTTGTTATTTCCATTATCATTATTATTATTATTATTGGTGGTAGCAGTAGTGGGTTTGTATGGTACCTTAGTTACTGGACTGTTCTTATCTCAACCCGTGGGAGTTATATTCCTCCGATTCTCCACCCCATCCCTCTGGGAGAGGGGAGAAGAAGAAGGAGGGGAGTGAGTGGGCAGCAGAGTGGTTCTGAGTTACCAGCTGGCCTTAAACCATGGCATCGTCTCTTCTCCAGGTATAATAATCCTGGGTCCGTCAGCCTCTCCTCACAGAGCAAGAGCTCCAGGTCTCTGAAAATGGCCCACCTATGAACTCATTAGAATCATAGAATCGATAGGGTTGGAAATAACCTTAAGATCATCTAGTTCCAACCACCTTGCCATGGGCAGGGCCACCTCACCCTAGACCATGTTGCCCAAGGCTCTGTCCAACCTGGCCCTCCACACTGCCAGAGATGGAGTATTTACCACTTCCTTGGGCAACCCATTCCAGTGGCTCACCACCCTCACTGTAAAGAACTTCTTCCTTATATCTAACCTGAACTTCCCCTGTTTAAGTTTAAACCCATTACCCCTTGTCCTACCACTACAGTCCCTGATGAAGAATCCCTCTCCGGCATCCTTGTAGGCCGCCTTCAGATACTGGAAGGCTGCTGTAAGGTCTCCACGCAGCCTTCTCTTCTCCAGGCTGAACAGACCCAACTTTCTCAGCCTGTCTTCATAAGGGAGGTGCTCCAGCACCCTTATCATCCTCGTGGCCCTCCTCTGGACTTGCTCCAACAGCTCCATGTCCTTTTTATGGTGAGGACACCAGAACTGTACAAAATACTCCAAGGGGGGTCTCATGAGAGCAGAGTAGAGGTGCAGGATCACCTCCTTCAACCTGCTGGTCACACTAAATGCATTCCAGTTTATCTTTGGATTTTTTCCAGCTGGGGAACCCAGAACTAAACACAAATGTGATCTCATGGACACTGAGTAAAGGGGGGTAATAATTTCCCTCAGTCTTCTGCCTGTACTCCTGCTAATACAGCTGAGGATGCTGTTGGCCTCTTTTGCTACCTAGGCACAGTGCTGGCTCACACTCAATTTGCAAAAAGCTGCAGGTTATTTCCTGCAGCTGTGCTCTGTCGGTGCAAGGGGTTCTTTCTTCCTTATATATAGGCCTTGTCCTTGTCCTTGTAGAATATCATAAGGTTCATATCTCCATTCATTCAGCGTGTTCAGATTCCACTTAGTAGCAGCCCTACTCTCGACTGGCTTGTTGAGAGCAACTTGATGACAGTGCACTTTGTTGCCCACTCTGGGTTGTCAATTAAGATATAAAAGAGGAAAGGTTCCAATAGAAAGTCCTGTGGTAGTACGTTGGCTTCCAGTTAGAGGGTGACCCATTAACCACTACTCTATTAGGCTAAAAATTCAACCAGTTTTTATCCATCTAGCCATACATCTATCTGGACCATAATGACTTAACTCAGATACTATGTGAGGCAGTGTCGAAAACTTTTCTAAAGTTGAGGCAAATTGCCTCCTTGGTATTACACAAGATTGCCTAAGGGACTTGTAAAACATTTTTACTGCGCATTTCATCACAGCTATCAAAACAGAAACAATATTTAGACAAAGATTAGACTTTGACAGTTCACAGTCTGTTATTTAAAATGGACAACAAAGAATATAAAGGTGAATGTGGAAGAGTTCTGAAGGAGATAAGCATGAAAGATAAATAACCGAAGGAAAAAAGCTTCGGTGCCTGAAAAATAAAAATAACTTAAAAACTTTTAGAATCTTTTGAATTCATGCTGGTGAGATTCATCTCTGGGAGTCTACCTGTATTTATCAACGTCTAGGGACGTTGTTCGTACTCTCATGAAGAGAGAAAGTGTTTAATGGAAATTAGACCAATTTTTCTCACTCTTAAGTAGACACTTTGGTCAGCTGAACAGCTAGAACATTTCAGTTCAGTTTGCTGCCTAGGTCTCCAATGGATATGAGGCTTACTTACTTATGTGAAAAGTATAAGTTAAAAAACATAAGTGACTGAAAGTATTTCCTACTAAGATTAAATAATTTAGGAACAATATTTTATCGAACTTATTCAGGATGTATTTTGCTATTGACATGCTTGTCAGTGTGCTGAAAACATTAATATGTGCATTGTCCTTCAAATAACAGACACTTTATTATCTCTTCCTTATTTTTCCAGGTGTTTCCTTTCTCATTGAGTTCAACAACTTCTGAACTTTCCATTCAGTTAAATGGTGGAATATATGACACATCAATTCCAAGGTGGATTTTTTCCTACACTTTCCTAGATGTTTCAGCATAGATGAAATGCTAAACAATATCAATTTGTTGTATTTTAAAAAGATTCAGGAATTATATTTGCCAAAAATACTTTATTATAGCTAACTAATTTTCAGTGTTAATCACACAATAATTAAAGATCCATGTGACTTCTGGGCATGATTTGTTAGCTTATGATTCCTGTAAAAAATGGTGGTTCCCCCAGCCACATTAGAAAGATGAATGATTGCATGAATCAAAGATTCATAAACCTAGTTATGGACTGTCATCAGAAAATTAAGGACAGAATAAAAGATTATCTGTGATGGTTCAAAAGAGAAAGCAATGAAAGGAAGGGCAAACTGAACTATATCAAATCCATTACTTCTAGTTACGTGATGTGGGCATGTCTTTGCATCTGCATTACTACAATATACAATATGGAGTAAGAACTACAGTTCTGCCCACCAGAAACAGCTGAACAAAAGCTCATAATGTTGTGATAAAAGTACTTAATTTTGGGTATGTGCTCACAGGACAGTCCTTTGGAGTTCTGTTGCTTTTGAGGTTTTTATTTTTTTTAATTTAAACATGGTAGCACTTTTGAGTTTGTCAGAATTGTAATGCTACTTGTTTTAGTGAACTGAATAGTAAACATTACCTGGAAAATAAAATACAAAACATAATATAAAATACGTAATTTTATTCTGAGCATTTTTATTTGTATTGCCTGATAATCAGCAAATAATAGTTTTCTTACCCACAATTTGGATCCACTTTCTGAAATTGTTTCTGTATATGTGTGTAAAATATGCATGTATTTATAAAGGTGTAGCTTTACAAGGAAGATAACTCTTCCTTTACTTAGACCCTTTTATTCTTAGAATAAAAACAATACTCTGAATGTCCTAAATACTTTGAATATATTTCCAAAGTTTGTTTATTATTTTAGTTCTGTCTTATAAAGATGATAGACACTTTAAACACAGATTTTTTATACTAAACATTTGGAAGGTTAACACATGACTTCACTTGGCTACTTCTGATTGCTTATATTAAAATGAAAAAAGAAACTAAAATCCATAGGGGTCCTGAATAGCCTATCCTAAACTTCAGATAAAAGTTTAATAATGCTGTTCATGTTAATTTTTAGAATAGTTTGATCTGTAAGCTTACCTTGTGTTTTTATATATATGGTTTGTTCCTTTAATATAGTTTGCTTATTGTAATTAATGTCACGTTCCTTTACTGAGCCATAATGTGTTTGTAAAAAAAAAGTTAAACGTTGCATCTTTAAGATGAACAGTGAAACATTATGGTGGACAGAAATTATGATATATTAAGTAGCAATATTTTTTTTCTTATTTCTAAAGTACAAATGTTATGTAAAGGTAATATGATATCCCTTAGAAAAATAAAATATGAACAAAACCTAATGATTTTAAATTAGGAGTTGAATTAAGAAAGAAAACCTAGCAAGCTAAAAATACAAGTTAGACAGAGAAGAACTGAAATTATGAGAACATGAAATGCTGGTAACAAGAAAAATAAGATATGTAAAATGTTTTTTGCTTAAAAGATATTCCATAACTGTGGTTTATTGACTGTGCACATATGAATTTATCCAAACCTCATTCTTCATTTAATGTAGTCACTCTTTCCAGCACAAACTTGCCATCTAAGTTTTGTTGGCTTTTCTTTATTCATTAATTCCAGACAGGAGTATTTCTTACTTATCTGAGCATGTAATTGTTATTAATTACAGTGAGTTTTATCAGCATATGTTTGTATCCTCGGTTCTTCAACTCTTTTTACCAAGGGCTCTATCTTTGTTGAGTTGCATACATTCACTGACAAATCTCTTCACTGTTCTTGAGTTTCACAGAATATGTACATTGATGTCTTAATAGCTGCTTTGTATCTATTTGCAAAAGCCTTAAAATACCACAGTCTTCTGATAGAAGTTGTCAAATTTGTTTCAGTGGCATTTGTGCCTAACTGGGCAAAGAGATGGAAAATCTATAATTAACATTATATCTGAGTGTGTGCTGCATTGTTTTCTAATAATGCTTGAATGTCTACTTTATCTTTCTCCCTTTTCAAGAGAGAAAAGAGGATGAAATAGCGACTGTATTATCCAAGACAAAATTAGCCAATTAGGCATAAACAAACCCATGCGAACAGATGGGGTGTATCTGATGGTGCTAATGGAGCTGGCTGATGTCTTTGCAAGGCTGTTGTCTAACCTCTTAAAAAGGTCATGTATTTTGGAGGAGGTTTCTAGTGACTGGTAAAAAACAAACAAATGTCAGATCCATCATCAAAACAGTAAGAAGGAAGATCCAGAGGACTATGAGCTTGAGAGCTGCCAACACAGATCTAGGATGCACAAATCATGCCAGACCAGCTTTCTATGATGTGATGAGTGCTAGTGCTGTGGACAAAGGAGGGGGAGCAGTGGATAGTGTATACCTAGGCTTTATCAAAGCCTTTGACAAACTACTAAGAAGTCTCCTTATCATCAGACTGGTGAGACACATGCTGGATAAATGGATAAATGGATGGCACATGAAAAACAACGAGGTGGTTGGTGACAGCCAGCATGGTTTCACTAAGGGGAAATTCTGCCTGACCAATTTGGTGGCCTTCTATGATGGGGCTACAGGGCTGCTGGACAGCGGCAGAGCAGTTGACATCATCTACCTGGACTTGTGCAAAGCATTTGACACTGTCCCACACGCCATCCTTGTCTCTAAATTGGAGAGACATCAATTTGATGGATGGACCACTCAGTGGATAACGAACTGGCTGGATGGCCACACGCAAAGAGCTGCTGTAAACGGCTCAATATTCAGTTGGAAAGCAGTAACGAGTGGTGTCCCTCAGGAATCGGTGTTGGGACCTGTGTTGTTCAATATCTTTGTCGGTGACATGGACAGTGGGACTGATGGCACGCTCAGCAAGTTTGCCAATGACACCAAGCTGTGTGGCTCGGTTGATACGCTGGAGGGAAGGGATGCCATCCAGAGGGACCTTGACATGCTTGTGAGGTGCGCTGAAGCCAATCTCATGAAGTTCAGCCAAGACAAGTGCAAGG
>NW_009910460.1:0-9050 GCF_000696875.1 Nestor notabilis
CCCTGCCCCCGGCCGGGCATGGACCCCCCGAGGCGGGTGTCTGCGGGAGGCAGGGCAGGGCGGGAGCCTGGTAAGGAGCGTGCTTCTTCCCATTCATTACCTTGGTCGAAAGTCGATGAACTAAAGGAAAGGTCAGCTAATTAGACGAGGGGGTCGGGGAAGGAGTTCAGACGCTGAGAAGGGGGCATGTTGCCCACTGTAGCTGCCAGGAGAGGGACAAAGATGAAATTCTTCTCAGGTGCAGATATATTTTGCTCAGGAATTGCAGTGCTCCGGTGCTTAGTTTCTGAAGTGACAGGAAACTGCTTCAGTGCCCTTTAAACAGCCCTCTTGCAGTTTTTCTCCTCCTGTTTGCATGTGTACTTGTGGGAACCTGTACATAAATACATGCAAAATATGCATATGTTCAGCTTTACCAAAAGCTGTAAAAGAAAGCGAAACACCAGTCTGTGGTTTAAGGATTTAAAGCCTCCTTTTATCTCCGAGGGAGGGAAAGAAAGATAAAGAAACACCCTTGTTGGTCCCTGATTAGGTTATACAGCTTCATTCTTCTTCATTTTCTCATCTCGCCTTGCTTCATTTGCACAATCATCCGATGTCATTTCCAAGCTTTGCAAAGTAGAAAACCAGATCTTGTGCTTAACCTTTGCATGTCTTGTGCATGACGACCTAGTTACCAGGCACCAGGTAGTTGGGATTGATTGGATTTCTTTTTTCCAGTGATCAGTAATGCTGGCATTAGTGGGTAGGGTGGTATTGTTCACCTGAAAATTCCCACTGTGTGCTAAATACGCTTTCACATTCAACTGCTAGAAAAGGCAGAGGCCACAGCAATGGCTTTTCTTAAGCATTTTGTTAATTATAAAAAGGGAAAAGTTAAATATCTGGTCTAATTCCAAACAAAACAAACCTACACACACACATCCCCAAACCCCAAGGAGCCTGAGAAATCGAGGCCACCACTCTGTAGTGCACTGAAGCAGCCCAAGATTTAGAATGCTGCATGTTCTGTCCTGTATGTGCTTAAAGGGGAAAATGATGAATGTGTGTGCGCATCCATGTGTATGCTTATTATTCTTTCAATTTCTGCCAATATAAGAATATCCAGCTTAGCTGATTCTGTAATTTTATGATCATTTAGGGGCTTGCTATTAGCTTGAGGGAAGGCTAAAAGAATGAGGAGGAAAGAAACATGATTGTAGAGGTACCTAGCTACAATTCCTTATGATGCATTTCAAAATCACCCCTTTGGCCAGTTTTTAAAATCATTGTCTTTGACCCAGTTGAAGGGTGATGGTGTAAAAAGGCAGCTTTCCCAGGGGAAACGAGTCTTGCTGAGGAAAATGAAGTGGTAGAGCTGGCACTTAAAGACTTGGTAGGGAAGCTCAGGAGCCTCTCCAGAAGTTAAGTAGCTGATTTGACAAAATGAAGGATGTTCCATGTCGTAAGAAGGCATTTTAGGATGTTTACTTGATAACTCTAAATGCTTTTGCTTTTCTGCCTTTATCGGAAATTCGGTTATCTGAGAGTGTTTTAAAACATCTAATTCCTGAATTCATTATTAGTTCTTCAGAGAGGGGTTCCCATTTGCTTCTCTCAACCTGACAAAAGCATTTCTCCTTCTGGCTGAGCAGGGTTGGACTCAGGTCCTGTGGAGCCTGTCACTGCCTGTCCAAGCATCATCAGTCAGAGGGAACTGGGTGATGGGTGGAGGATGCTTATTCATTATCCCGGCATCTGAGTGCCCTTCTCCAGCATCCCCAGTCCCTGCTTGGCTTAGCCAGGTGGGAGTGAACATTCCATTCTAAGGCTTGTCTCCTTCAGCATCAGCTCCATTCAGTTTTGCAGTTTTTCTGTTCTAGGCTAGTAAGATTGTACGTAAACGTTGCAGTCTTTATGGTGACTTCCTATCTGCTAATTTGTTACTTTGTCAGCTTTTTGTAGCATCGTACCTGTTAAAAGTCAAGAAGAGCTTTTAGGGTCAATTAGTTGATCCCCCATGAAAGCGTTGCTCTCTGATATTGTGAATCGGAAGTGACAAAGGAAGGAGAAACGATCCCTTCTTTGCCCAGGCATTCAATAAATGCCACCACAGACCTCAGACATCCACACCCTCCTCCTCTTAGCCCTGCCACCCCCGTCGTCTCGGCAGATGCTGTGATTTTATTCTTTCAGTTTTCCTTGAGCCAACCCAATTCCAGCTAATAGTATAAGCAAAGCCAAAAGCCCAGCGTGGTTGGATTTTTTCCACTTCTTTTGAAAAACCAAACAATAATCTTGCTGGAAGCACACTCATTGAGTAATTTTGTTGGGCTTTTGCTTAGCAGTGTGATCTCATGTGGGTTTAGGGGACAGTATCGTCACAGAGATATAAACAGAATTCCAACCAAGCAATTAGCTCACTCTATTAAACAAAAAGTAGTTCAGCACACAGTGTTTTCATACACTACAAGTAAAATTTAAACATATTTCAAGCTTGACCAAGTGATTTTTCGACTTTGCTTTCTCACTGTCATTAAACTCAGGAAGGTGAGATGTGGCTGAAAGAACCCAAAGTCTAGGGACAGGAAGGAATAAGAAAACAATTCTCTGGAGCATGATATCATCAATGTAAAGAGAAGCACAGAGAAGTAAGACAGAGACTGATATTCACAAATGTAAGTCTGCTCAGTGTTCTCTGCAGCACGTGGGCTCTCTGGTGATTTATGTTCACAGATCTCCTTGCCCCATTTAAGAAGGCAGCTATTGTTTCTGTTATAGCTGTGCCTACCATGCAATCTTTTAGGAGGAGATAGAGTAGCTTATACTGCAGTACCTCTAGATTACAAAAACATGGACTGTCCATGGCAAAGCCCACATAAAAGGGAAGAGATTGCAGCTTTCTCAATAACTTTAAACAAAGAAAGGTGGTTTCTTTAAGAATCCAGAAACATGATGGATCATGTTTGGAGTGAAAATTCCATGTTAAATAAGTAAAAAGTTAAAAGTGTAGCCATATGGATGGCTGTCACCACCCTCATTCATCCCTTCCTTCTTGCAAACACCTCTTTAGTCTCTGCTTGGGCCTTTTATGGCCCCCTATTCTTCACTCCATTACCAAATGACAAGCACAGTGTGTCCATTTTGTCCTGCTGTTTCTTCTTCCTTAGCTCTCAGGATTTTGTTCAGGCTGTTTTCTGACAAGTGAAAGTTGATTCTGGGTTTTTTAAATCTGCCAGAGTAGGAGCCAGGAGGTGACTAATGAAATCTGGTATGTGCATGTGCTTGGAAAGAAAAAGCAAAAATGGGGGGGGAGGGGGAAATAGGACTGGCATGCTCACAGGCAGAACTAAAAGAGCTGAGCAGTATGTGTAGGGGTTGTGCATTTAAAGACCTGGGTTATCATGGTGCTGGAAGGGATTTGGCTCAATGAGGCTCATGACCAAGATACAGGCCAATGGGTTTAGGAGGAGTGGAGGCAATCTGAAGTAGAGGGAATAGGGTACTGGGGCTGTTACTAAGGAAGTGGTCATTTGGGGTGGAGAAGGGCTAGGGACCTTCGTAACTGAACAGTAGATGTTCAGATGTCCCATCCCTGGAAGTGTTCAAGACCCGGTTTGACAGGACTTGGAGCAACCTGGTCTAGTGGAAGGTGTCCCTGCCTGTGGCAGGGTGTTGGAACTGGATGAGCTTTAATGTTCCTTCCAACCCAAACCATTCCATGATCCTATAATTTAAGAGGTTGAGCAGAGCAGGTGAAAAAGTGCCTCAACAGCAAAGTTCCTGAGCAGGGAGAAGAGTTTGTGGAAAACAAGGGCTTTGGGTAAGAAAAGTTGGCATGTTTTGGAAGTGACAACTGAGGCTGGGCACTGGGTGGGGTGGGGTGTTACCACAGCATGTTCCCTTCTCCAGTCTTTCCTATCCAGAATGTGATGTGGCAGCAAGGACATGTGTACTGATCTCTTGCTTCAGAGCTAGGCCAGCTTCTTCCCATCTCTGCTTCACCATGAGGTTCACGTACACTGGATTCATCCATGTTATATCAGTTCAGAGAGACTTCAGCAGGGGAACCAGCAGCTCCCCATTACTGGAGTACCAGATTGCAGGCTGAATCTCTCAGCCCTTCTTGAAGGAAGGTTCCTGTCGAACTCTGCAGCAGCTTTTGCTAAGTAAGAATAGCAGGACCAGAACTGCAACACTGCAGTGAAATAATTTATGTCACCATTGTGAAAAATACCATCAAAACAACGTTGAAAGATGTGCATATGATATATAGGTAGATTTCATCTTTGTAAGAAAACTGCAAGGAAAGACTTGTTAATGTAAGTAACAATAATTTGATGGCCTTTTACTTTTTTTAAAAAATAAACTGGAATTGCTGTTTCTGCATATAATGATAATAAATATTGTTAGGGGCTAGGGTAAATGGCATTTTTTCTGTTAGAATGTGCTTATTTTGTTGCAGAAAAGGGTTATATTTTGATTAAAGCGTCAAACATGAACGTTTCCAGATGTTCAAGTGTTGTTACTCAACATATTAGAAGTGAAAAAGTATCATCTTCATGTTATAATTGCCTTTTTTAGAGATTTTTTTAAATGTTTTTTCAAGCTTGTTTGTGTATCACAATCTTCTTTTTTATGTCTCTCTTTCATTCACAGATTTTTCAATACTTACTAGTTCTCCTTCTCTGAGTGCTTCTTATACACAACTGAGACATTTCATGTTTTAAGACTGTAAAGCAGAGCAGCTTTCTCCATGTCTTTAAATTATATACATTTTATATCCCCTTTCCAGATTTCCAATATGCTCCATCAGTTATTATTCCCATCAGCTGCCAAAGTATTAACATCAGTTGGAATAAAATGAATAACAAAGCAATTCCAGCCAGCCTAGTGGTTAATTGGCTGTGCAGTTAGATATGCATATTAGGAAGTGTGGTTTCTATGTTATTATTTCTGTCAATATGGCTTGTCAAAGACACATACAGTCGTCTTCAGCAGTATTGCGGACAGTCTGGAGTGCTGTAATCAAAAGTGGAATGTTGCTCATGGATTTCTGATAAGCATCTTTAGACAAGCCCTACTGCCTTAGTACACGCACAGCTATTGATTGATGGGGGTGCCTGTACAAGAGCTAAATAAATACCAACACTCTGTTGTCACTTATCAGCAATACCACTTTTGCCTCAGCCTGTGGTAACTGTGTTTTTCTAGATTTAAAACATGTTTTATTGTCTTTTAATCAAATACTCTTTGAAATAAGTTATCAGAAGAAATTAATTTAGCATTCAATACAGTGTGCTTCCTGCTGTTTCTAATTTTCCAAGATGGATTTTTTCTGATAGCAAGAAGTTGACTTGGCTTTAAGGGACATTTCTTTCTGTTTCTTCTTTTTAGTCCAGGGGAGAACTCTGTAGACACAGCTCTGATGCCTAACTGCTATGCCCAGTGTGACTAAGCACATCCAATTCTACAGTCCTAATAATTCCTCAGCTTTCTCCCACAGATGGCCATCACCATGGTTAACTGTAGGATGAGAGGTTTGATCACTGTATTTTCAATGGATCACGTAACGTAGTTCACTGAAGGCACTCCTTTGTCTTCTCCTTGGCCAAAGCTTGCAATAGTTCTTAACCTTTCTGAGTAATCAAGATGACTTTACTGACCTATTTCTTGTCCTTCCCCAGCATCAGTTAATTTATCTCTCTGTTACTAAGTTTGGTGTCCTCAGGTTCACCACAGTATGTGTCAAATTTTTCTAAGCGAACAGCTTCCTTTCCAGTTTATAAATACAGTGTAGGCAGAGCTGATAGGTCTTGCTGAGATAATAGGTTGACTTGTGAATGTAGCTGTGATTATAAGTAGAATGGAACAATCTGATTTGATGAAAGTGTATTATAAAAAACAATGCTGTTCTATAAAGTTAAATGTAACAAACATAACGAAGAGAAGCCATGCACTTAGTTATTCAGAGATTACATTCGTTAACCGCAGATGTAATTGGTCAGAATGATAGAATTCCCCCTTAGCTGATAGAAAAACTGAGCCAGTGAAATGAAGTGGGAAAGGAGGAGAGGAGAAGTAGTGTTGCTGGATGTCTCCCTGTAGAGCTGGGATGGGGTGATGGGGTGCTGTGCTTAGGAGCAGTCACCACGTCTGGCCTATGATTACTGATTCACTGTAGTGACTTGGTTCTGAATTTCTGTAAGCACTGAACTGGACAAATCCATCAAAACAGCCCAGATGAAGCGTGTGACAGGCTCGTGCACTGTAGGTAGGATCAGAGTCAAAAAGCTTTACCATTTCTGGGGCTTGGTTGATAAGAAAAATGTACACATACAGCAGATACATGGTGTCTGTGATCTCAAAGGCGAGACAAGGTTGAAGCAGAGTCAGGGTTTACCTGAAGAGGCGAGGACTGTGTGTAGCCTATTTTTTTCTGTTCCATTTGAACTGTAAATGGCACAATGATGAGTCTTCCTTTTAAATACACAGATAGGTGTTTCTGAAGAGCTTGCTGCTCAATCATGGAGAGGCCAGAAGGCTCGGCAGCATAAGATTTGCTCAGATAATTCTGCTGTTCTGGGGCCTGAGCGGGGGATGCCTCAAGACACCTACTCAGAAATGACAGAAGTGTTAACTCTTTCTTTAGCTGTCTTTTACTGCAGCTGTATCTGCAAAGAAATGCCAAACATGCGTCTAAAGCAAGTTGACTGCTTTCCAAATATGTTCTTTTATCCATGCATATCTGCAACTGAGTTAGGGCTTCTTTAATTTGCTTCATTAACTCAGCTCATTTGCAGATGTAAAATAAAAAAGAGCAGAGAATTACTAGACTTGGAGAAACTTCAGAAAGCTCGGAGAAACTTTCCCCCCCTTGAAGAGGAGTCAGATGTAGTCTTAATCCATATTGAATCACTGGAAATGGTTGGCTTTCTCAGTGATGGCAGCTCTAGAGCACTGGGAAGTAGGTGGAATGGCTTCAAACTGACAGAGGGGAGATTTAGATTAGACATCAGGAAGAAGTTCTTCCCTGTGCAGGTGCTGAGGCCCTGGCACAGGGTGCCCAGAGAGGGTGTGGCTGCCCCATCCCTGGCAGTGTTCAAGGCCAGGCTGGACACAGGGGCTTGGAGCAGCCTGCTCTAGTGGAAGGTGTCCCTGCTTATGGCAGGGGATGTAACTGGATAAGCTTTAAGGTCCCTTCCAACCTAAACCATTCTATGATTCTGTCATTCTATTAGGAGCTATGAAGGAACTGAGGGCTAAAGAAGACACACTTTCTAATCGCTGGCCTGGGCCTGATTTGCTCTTATTGAGGTCAAGCACAAAATTTCCACTGCATGGCCTGATCTGCTGTGCCTTTGTGATGTCTCCTATGGAGACAGCACTTCTGATGTGGTCCCCCTCTGCCAAAACAACGCTTCTAAAGCTGTGAATGAAACATTGCAAAGAATAATGCAAACACATGTGTTTTAAAAATAGGTTTGCTGCAGTTAGCGGATGTGTTCACTTTATTTCACATGACAAGAATTAGGAGGGAGCTTTCAGCGAAAATAATGAATAGCCATATTTATGGAAAACATACGAGCATGAATTGAATCATGCTGTTATTTTGGGTTAGGATATTGAGTGCCCACAGAGAGGGGTTCAGGAGTTGTGACAAAACAACAGATGTGAGATTAGCCCCTTTGGCTGTGTCTAAATGGATGTGTCCTAAAATCCTAGTGTTCCAGTTGGTCGGAAGATGCTGTGGCTCCCATCCAAGCCCTATCCTTCCACCCATGCTCTTCTCAGGCTGATTTGTGTTTGCAGTTTGCCTTTCTGTGGATTTTAAATCTGCCAGGGGCATGCACCCCAACCCTAGCATTCAGAGCAGCTCCCAGATATGCATGTCCATCTTCCCAAAATAATGTTATACCGAGTGAGGTTCAATAAAATATTAGATGGACAAGGAGGGGGAGAAGTCTGCCATTATTTTATTACTTAGAAATCCCCTAAGATTGAAGCCAGAACTCTTTTTGTAATGGTGATTTTTAACTTCTGCAGAAATCTTCTCCCATGAGCTCACAAAGTTTGCCCTTCATCACTCAACACAATTTGACAGCTTGAGCTGTTGTCTGACATGAAGATAGTAAAAATCACTGTATGGCATTTAGAGGAAGAAATTGGTGAAGAAAGAATAGTAAACAACATTATTTTGCGGCAACATCAGCAAAAACCAAAGTGAGTTGTTTGAATATCTTACTGTGCAAGATATTGCAAAACTGTAGTTAAGCATGCAGGTAAGAGGAGTTGTTGGTCTGTGAAGAACAGTGGTGTGCAAATGTCTCAGACACTGAAGTTTCAGTTCGTAGCTGACAGAGATTTCATGAGTTGTATGATTATCTAAATGAAAATGCAATTTCTACCTAAGCATGCAGCAGCTTAGTTTCAAAGAGCCTGAGGTCAGCAAAGGTAAATAATTAAATAGGGAAAAACCGTGACGCATCTGCTAGATATCTATAGAGACAGTTACTTCAGATATGGCAGTTATTAACACTGATATAAATTGCAAGTGACTCAACTGAAGACTCCTCAGATCCTATCTATTCGTTGTACGATAAAATTTGCCTGTTGGGGAGCTTATGCCTTAGACTTCGGGAAGGTGGGTCTCAGTGCAATCTCTGTATCTCGTACAGCTTTTGCTGGCTCCTGGACTAGGTACAAATGTCACTATTTCAGTACAAGGTCACTACTGGAGGCACGAGAAAGGCTCATCCTGAGGTGGTCATGGCAAGTGTGGTGTGAGTAAATACGTTTGTCAGGATTTTGCAAATATTTTCTGGTTATTTCAAGTCATTAACTTGATCTCTGCTGCTTGATCTCCTCTTCCTTTCTTCCAAACGTGTAGGAGTAAATTTACATTGCGTATAGTGTGTGGTGGTGCTTTTGTCTGATGTAAGGGTGAGTTAATTGCCAAAGTATAGCTTGGAAAAAAAGGAAAATAAGGGTTAGAAAAGGAGCAGTTATTATTAGTAAAGGATACTTAGCATAAATCAGTTCAATATTGCTAAATCCTGCCCGCCCCCCCC
>NW_009910460.1:9156-33974 GCF_000696875.1 Nestor notabilis
CAGTTCCAAACCCCCTGCCATGGGCAGGGACACCTTCCATTAGACCAGGTTGCTCAAGACCCTGTCCAACTTGGTATCTCCAGCACTGCAGTGTATCTTGACAGTAGGCTTGCCTGGAATGGTTGTTCCAGTTTCACCGAGAGGAGCTGGGACACAGTAAATCAGCTTGTCATTGGTGTTCCCTCTTGAATGATTAAAAGAAATCACGCAGTGGTCAGATTGGCCATCAGAAAATTCCCTCTGTGTCCCTTGTGCACTTGCCCATGAAATAAGAGACGTATCTGGGGCATGGCCAGAGTGTGTAACACTGTTGGCAGTTGGCATAGCTTGAAGCAGATTCCACGCTGGTTTAGCGTATGCCATGCCTCAGTCATCCCTCCATAAGCAATTCATTGGGTAGTGCTTGTCCCCCAGCTGTGTGTCAAACAAAAAACTAAGTGCGGCAGAGGGTAAGGATTATTCTGTTCAGCCTTTGCTTGTCAATGACTAGCCCTCCAGTTTATTTCAGGAGCATGCAGCTTTACCTATCTAAATGTGATAAGCATCTAGCCATAAGCCACACAGCAGCTTGAAATAGGAAATGGAATTAAACAAAGACTTGCTGAGTTCCATGTTGCTGTTTCATTCTATTGTATTGTGCTAACAGTGAGAGCCAGGACCATTAAAACAAAGCATTAGTTACTAAACAAATACCATCCTTCCTTCCTGCGGTGTGTAGGTCATACTGGGGGATTAATAGAACTGCTTTGTGAAAAAGGGTGATGCAGAGAAATGGGGGAGGGGAAGAAGAAAAGGAAAATGGGTCGAGCAGGCAGAGCATACCTTTGTTTAAGGAAAACAGGATTCTTTTCTCCCTGTGCAAATTTGTGATTTTTTGTTTTAACAGGGAATATTTTCTCGGTTATTTGGTTTGACTTTTACAGAGCTATTGTAATTATTTTAGATGTAGAAAAGGCATAAAATCCTGATGGCTGTGTATGCCAGTACACCAAGCTTAAAGCTCTCCTCTTCACAGAGGAGACTTGCCTGTCTTTTGGTATAAGTCAAATCCTTCCAAACTCCCCATCAGTGCTTACAGTTTTGGGGCCATATGGGGGGCAGTTCCCTTAAATATTGTTCTCTGCCAGTCTTGCAATTCCAGTTGCTTGTGGTATCTGATGTCTATTAAGTGAGAAGGGCAGTCATAATGCATTGAGTCTCGATTTGAACTGGTGGCTTCACATCATGTCATTTTGTTTTACAGATACTGTTTGCCATTTAAATGTTCCCTCTCCAGGAAATTGTTTTGGATGTTTGAATGTGGGCATCAGTAGGCTAGGTGTTTTCCCTCTATTCCGTAAGTGAATGTGAATGGGGTGACAATTTTGCCTAATGAACACACATCTAGCTTTGTTTGAAAGGATTAGGTGCTTTCATATGTTACTGTAGGACTGTTAAGCCAATTAGCAGTTCATCAGAATGATTTCACAGGCCATTATTTGTGAGAATGACTGGGACGAGGCTTTTTAGATTGCCCTGGGTCTGTGTTATTTACGCCAATAGATTTGAAGGGTCAGCACAGTGAGGAGGTCAGCATTAACTTTCTTTCATAATTTCATGGAGTGTTTTTTGATGAATACATCATGTCACTCATGCTTTATTTCTTCTCTTAGCAGATGTTATACTTTTAAATATTTATTTATATTATGGTGGCATCTAGAAATTTCAGTCAGAGGTTGTGAGCCCATTGTGCTAAGCAGATGGATTGAACAGAAAAAGACAAGAAAGCTGGAGAAATAATCACTCTCTGCTGCTGACAGTACTCTCCAGGGTAGGTTTCAAAATAGCTCAAGAGCTGTGTAAAATTAATAAGCTGTTCCTCATGTACTGAAATCCTCTTTCATATTGCATTGGCATGAGGGATCTCTACAGAGAGAGGAGGGGCTGCAAGTAACATTTGCCAGAGGATGGAGTGAAGATTGTCCCTGAAAGTCCAGATTTTACCATGACTCCAAGGGACGAGTGCACTCTAACAATATGCATAAAAGTGGTGTGGGTGGAATTCGTCCACTACAAAATCTCTGCATCAGTGAAGTCAGTTTAGTCCCTCAGAGCAAGGTTTATTAGGCATAAAATTTGAATCAGTGTCCTTTTGTTTCTTTAGCGTCTTTATAATTTTCTTCACTGACAGGAGAAAGAGATGAGAAATCAGGGAGCATTACCCTTACCTAATAGAAACTTAATGTTAATGAGATATTTTAGGATCTTTTTGAGGTACTGGGTCAATTTGAGTTCTGTGATGTGGAAACATGTTCCTTGGGATTCCAGCTTGGCAGTGTGGCATGAAGTTTTTGATTTTGTTATGGTGTTAAAATGTTTTTCTTATAGAGTAGAAAACCTGAAAATAAAGATGTACCACTGTATCATAATTAGAAGGAGAAAAAACCCATTACCTGTCATGGAGAAAACTCTGAAATAATAAATACTACTGGCACATTTTACTGCTGTCATAAATATTGATTCAGCACATGTCCATAGGCTCAATTTATTACATCATATTCACTTAAATGTGTTTATGAAACGATCCTTCTGCACACACACACATTTTATCAAATTTTAGATTCCCTGATTAATGGCACAGACCTTTTTTGTGATGTGGCACAGTCTGTCACACCTCTAATCCAATTTGGAAAGAAAGGTATTCTTAGGTCTTATAAGAAGCCTATTCTTCTTGCGACAGTTACACCTCTTTTGCTTATTTTCTCATAGAATGGATAAAGATTTAATAGTGATGTATTTCCTAATAAACACAGCCTGAGGACAGCTTCTTCCATAATCTTAGATATACCTTTGTTGCATCTTCACTGGAACCCATTAAATGTTCTTGGACACTCACTTCGCAATATACAAATTATTTTATTGTCTTCAATTTCAGCAGAGGCATCGGTCCAAATGTTCTGGGCTGTGTTGCGTAATTGTCAAGGCATTAAATACGGGTGATGAAGGTGCAGTAGTTAAAATTTACAGGTGTACATCTGATGTTTATAGATGACCCTTTTTAAGAAGTCAGGATGTATTGCCATGTTCAGGCATTCTACCTTAATTCCAAATCACCCTTGCGTTGTCTCCATGTTTTTTTCTGCAGTCAGTGAGCCAAAGACCCTGTAGAACATTTACCTTGTGATTTTAATTACCTGATCGAGTGTATTAAATTCTGGTAAGGGTAAAACCAATCACAATTTCTCAGTAAGTTCATGATGTATTAGTAGTTTTCTAGGAAATGGAAACCAAGTTTGTAGCAGATTTGCAGGAGAAGATGCTCTGGTTCCCTGCTTTTCCTTTGCATTTCAGACTTGGGGCTTCAGGTAGCTGGCACTTGGTGTTTCTGATTCAGAGTGTTGCATTTTGGCCAGTGAACTTGTTTTAGTTCTAATTTGAATATACACAAACTGTGGCAGATTAACTAATATGGTCTTGTGGATAGTTCATTAATGAAGTTAAAATAACTGCTATCTAGTATGTATCACAAGAGTAAAACAATGCAGTTGAATACGATGTATAAATGCAGGTACCATCCACCTAACTTGAATCACTGTCTTCTAAATATCTAGGTCCTATGCATTGTATGAAAATGAAATGATCAACCAACAGTAATAAGCTCTTATAAAAGAAGAAGAGAATGAGACTCACAGCTACAGGAAAACTCATCCGAGATGAATGCCCTTAATCATACATTGTAATATTAAATACCATATGGAGGAAAAATCTCTGGCCTCCTGTTAAATATTGTTGGGAGATAATATGCACAAGAAACTGTTTCTGACATGACTTGGTGATCTTAAAGGGCTTTTCCAACCTAGTTGATTCTATGATTGCCCAGAGACTCTGGAAATAAGAAAATGATCTATGGGTTAACTTCAACATTGTGTGAGGTTTCCACATACGGTCTATAACATTAGTTGTACTCACTCAGTGGTGATGCAGTATAACAACAGCTTGTGCTGCTATTTGCCACAGCTTTTGGGCCACCAGGCTTTTTTCATTAGGCCGATGAGGTGTGTCTGTACCAGCACATACAGAGGGATGCTGTCGATTGTGGTCTAGCATTAGGTGCCAGAAACATCTAGGTAAGATCCTCTCCTAATAGAGGTGGTTAGAAGCTGTATTTTAGAGTGTTTAATGGATTTACCTTCCAGGAAGATTGCCAGTTCAGCTTGATATCTAAATTGCTTTTTACAGCATTTGTGCTGGCAGATCTGTTGCAGATGCAGGACCCTTCAAATGTCTGTGAGGGTTGTCTAATCAAAGGTGTGATTGAACCATTAGATAAAATACACTCTTCGCTGTCATGAACTCTGAAACTAGAAGAACATTACTGGTATGTCAGTGAGCTAATGGTCTGCTTCCAGCTTGACCAGCATCCCCAAATGGGAGCTGTGGTGGGAACCTAATGTCACACAAGGCATGGGCAGTCATGTTTAATTTAGAAAACCAGATAAAGAGCCTTCACTACAAGTAAACTGCTGCTTCATTTATGTTCTTGTGAATCACATGTAACAATGCAGTCTTTAGTGAATAAAAACTATATGGTAAACACTGTTGCCAAGATAGTCAGATGAATTATCCATGAAGTGAAAGATGCACATCCTGGAATACTATCCAGGTATTTTAGCAATTTAAAAAGATGTCATTCTATATGCTTGGTATTTCTTAAATGCTCCATTAAATTGAGAAATTTCTATGTAAATGCTAATTTAATTAAAATGTCTTTGTATCTTAAATATAAGTGAAAACAACAGGCTAGAAGCATTGCTGAAAGTATGCATGGACCTCTGCTTATGCATAATTTTTCTTATCTACTGCAGCATTGTCTTTTTTTTTTTTTTTATAAAATGAACAATATGCAAAAACATTTCCCATCTTTTTTTTCTTTTAAGATTTCTTATAACGGAATATATTTGACAGGCCACTTTTGCTTTCAGAATGAAAATTTCCCCCACAGATGCTTAGTAAGAATAACAAACCACTGCGTTTTAACTTCGTAGGCATGACAATGATACCAATTGGCATTTAGCTGTCCCATATACTAATTCATGCATGTGAAACAAAATGATTATACTTACAATTTTGGTAATTTACCCAGTTGTTATCAGGGAAAATTATTTTAGATGGAAAACAGTTATAAATTGATACTTTTTTTTCTTTTATCAAAATTCTCTATTGAGAGAAGAAAGTAATGCTTCACCTCCTATGTAAATAAGCTTTTCTGAAAAACTACCTACATAAAGAGAATTGGAAGAGTGAAAGTGAGAAAATTCATGGGTTGAAATAAAGACAGTTTAATAGGTAAAGCAAAAGCCATATGCACAAGCAAAGCAAAACAAGGAATTCATTCACTACTGCCCATTGGCAGGTTCAGCCATCTCCGGGAAAACAGGGCTCCATCACACATAATGGCTACATGGGAAGACAAGCATTGCCTCTTCCTCCTTCTTCCCCCACCTTTATATGCTGAGCATGACACCATATGGGATGAAATATCTCTTGAGTCAGTTGGGGGTCAGTTGTCCCAGCTTTGTCCCTTCCCAACTCTTTGTGCACCCTCAGCATCCTCACTGGTGGGGTGGGATGAGGAGCAGAAAAGGCCTTAAGTTTGTGTAAGCTGCCCAGCAGTAATGAAAACATCCCTGTATTATCAGCACTGATTCCAGCACAAATCCAAAACATAGCACCTAACCAGCTACTGTGAAGAAAATGGTACCCAAGCCCAAACCAGCACACGTTGCAAGCATTAAGATAATGCTGTTACTATGCATTGTCTCTTAAGTGTTAAAAGACACTAGTGTGAGGCGTCCCTGCCTGTGGTATAGGGGGCTTGGAACAAGATGATCATAAGGTCCTTTCCGACCCAAACCATTCTATGATCCTATAAAACCCCCCAAAACCAAACTGATGTAGCTATTCCAATGAAATGTTTAATGAGCCAGGTTCTGATCTTATGTATCCGTAACAATTAGACTTCATTTACCTGTGTTTAGAGTCTCTTGTCGTAGCTCGAAAAGCTGCCCTTGTTTATAAAGGTGTGATTTTAGCTGTCTCCAAGTCCCAAGTAATTGCATGAGTGTATTCACATGGAGTATCTGACTGGCACGACTGGTGTGAAGCGCAGGAGTGGGAGCAGAGATCTCTCCATGCTCTGCTGCACTCCATATGGCACCTCTGGGAAGTCAGTTTTATTATCAGTTGTTCTCAGGCTCCTCATCTGTAAATGAAGATTTCCCCTCTGCCTCCTGTAGGGCTGGTAACAATCTTGAGTTAAACATTTTGTGAATTCATGGATAAGGCATAGTATTCTGTAATTGTTATTTAAAAAGAGATTTACATGTATTGCTCTTAGGTCAGGCATTTACAACATTGTCATCCACTGCTTTAAAATATGATAAATAAGTCGAAGGGTCACTGACAGCATCAGGCTATTTTTTCCCAGAGATTTTAATGTCTTGTTCAACTCTATGGCAAAAATCTCCCATTTCCACTTGTAAAAAGCTTTTTTTTTTTTTTTTTTTTTCTGTCTAACAGGAGAAGGCTGCAGAATGTTGTAAAATACAGATCTGGTTAGTCATGTTGATCCCCCATGTTTTAGGTATCTGTGGGAATGATGCGGTAAATGCTCTGCTCATAAAATTCCCACTGAGACACAGCCATGTTTGAGACATCAGGCAGAATTTAAACGGCTAAATTATGGCTGAGTTGGTTAGAGGTAAACCTGTAATTGCAGCACAGAGCAATAATGACAAATAATTACTGTTTCCAAAGGGAGACAAATATTTAGCATTTCTTATGCGCTATTAGTGCTTGTGTAGAGTGGTCAGAAGGATCTTCTCATATTCATTCCCCTAGATTGGGAGATTTTGAAGCCCCTCTATAACCTAAAAGTCTTTTTGACCTTTTTCTATTTCTGTTCACAATCAACTTCTGTTGTCCTGTGTATTTAACACAATTCCCTGCATAGAAGACTTACAGTCCTGATATTCGTGTAGTAGAAGAAACATGGAAGTGTTGCTGTTGTACGTTGTCCAAGGCTCATTTCTATGCTAGTGTCAGAAAAAGTGATTTTTCCACAGCAAATAGGATAGAAAATACTGGTTTGGGGTTCCATAATCAAGATAAATACAACTGCCTGTTGCCATGCACCATATATTTTCCACATTATAGTAATGGATGCACTGCTGCCACCTGCTATGTCAGGGCTTCCAGCTAATTGGAATAAGTTATGTGTGTTCCAGTTACTCTTATGGTCTATAAAAGGCTGCTTTGTCCTAACCTAGATAATAATTTTTGATGGATTTCCTTATGGTAGCAGGTACTGCTGTACTCTGATGAGGACCATTGTTTTCCACAAACGCAGGTGTTTTCTACACATATCAAGGCCTTAGAGATGATTCTTTCTACTGAGTGTTATGCTAAAGCATAACATTTGGTGTAGGGGATATGACGCAGATCCAGGGTTAGTAAATCTGAAAAGGACATGAATAGACTTGGTTAAGATTGTACCATCCACTTGTGACTGCTGGCTGAAAACTGCTACATGCCTTCTGCTTCAGCCTGAAAGAGCACAAGTCTGATGAGGAATGGCTGAGGGAACTGGGGATGTTTAGTCTGGAGAAGGCTTGGGGGAGACCTTATCACTCTCTACAGCTACCTGAAAGGAAGATGGAGCCAGGATGTGGCTCTTCTCCCAAGGAACAAATGGTAGGACAAGAAGAAATGGCCTCAGACTGTACTGGGGGAAGTTTAGATTGGATATTAGGTCAATTTCTTCCCCAAGTCAGGCACTGGAACAGGTTGCCCAGGGCAGTGGTGGAATCACCGTCCCTGCAATTGTTCACAAACCATGTAGACGAGGCCCTTAGTGATGTGGTTTAGCGGTGGCCTTGGCAGTGCTTGGCAACAGTTGGACTTGATGATCTTTTCCAAGGTCTTCTCCAACCTGGTTGATTCTAATATTCTATGATAGCTTATCTTCCTGTTCCTGGGAAAAGGGCTCAGGCCATCTGAATAAGAGGTGAGATAACTGCAAGGGTAAGAAGATCTCCTTCTTACCACTTGACCTGTTGGGAGTATGGGAGATCCATTGCCCTGTCAGCTTCACCCAGCCAGGTGCAGTTGTCCCCAGGATCTCATCACATGCGTGACCTTGTTCCTGTGTTTTCTCTGGTTTCTTTCTGCCTTTTTTTTTCCCCTCTGGTTGCAGTCTTGGCTTAAGGTGTACCTGTGACATCAGAGAACAGAAACATGGTATTTTTGGGGTAAAGTTAATTTTTGTAATATAAATCTAACTTGACTTGGTACCTGAGAGTTGCAGTCTAGGTCTGCACTCATTTAGCAAGATCTAGAGCTGTATGACTACGAGAGCATAGAATGTACAACTTCTAAAATACATTTCCCTTTAAGAAGTGATTTATTACTTTTAAGAGATACCAGACTCCTGTATTTTAATCATTCCTTAATACCCAGGGTTGCAGATTTGGCATGATGGAGTAACAAAGGAGATTAAGTGTATATGACCCACTGTTGTTCCCGTTCTCAGACTGGAGAGTGTGTATTTCAGCTACAGCAGGAAGCCTGGCCTCTTGCTTCTTCCTCTCAGGTGCCTCATTTGGTCCCCAGTATCAGCTAGTGAGTGGCTTTGCTGAAACTGCAGGTTTCATTCCTCAAACCTTCATCTTCTTCACTTCATAACTAACTGGAATGGTCTCTTTTATCACTCCCTTTTCCTCCCCAGCTCTTCCAACCTACTTTTTTAGGTGAGGTGGTTGGTGATAGCAATAATATTCTCAAGCTTACAGACAGTTATCATTGTGAAAACCAGGCTAGCTATTTTGTAAAAGAAACCAGAATAATGTATGGTTGTGTACTATAAAAAGATGAGAAAATGTGAATTTGTATATTATAATAAAAATGTTTAGTACCTTTTAGCACTTGTCCTGATGGCAATAAGGAAAAAACCCCATGGTATTACACTGGGTATAGAATGGTAGAGTTGTTTGTGCTGTGGATCTCTTTCGTATCCCTCCATGTCCCATCCCAACCTCAGGACAATGCCATGTAGTATTAGTCATGGCTGACTAGTGATGGGAGCTTTAGGAAGGCAATCTTCAGTCTTGGAGGCTACCTGTGTCGTAAAGGAAACTTCTGTGGTACCTGCTGGTGAAAGTATTTTCTACTTGCTTTGGGTATTATTGTCAGTTCATTGCAGAACATCTCATTTAAAACTCATGTTATTGCAGAACATGCAGGTTTTTTAAGATCTCTATGATGTTAAGACCATTTTGCTCATTTAATAACGCCTTTTTATGTGTAAGACTATATGTAATGTGCAGAATATCTGAAATGAACAAGTTTATATGTTACATAAACACTTACTGCTTTACGAAACACTGGAAGATAAACCTATATGCTTTTTTTTTTCTACACGCATCTTAAAGCTAACTCTTTTAAACTGTTAATTAAGTGAATGCACAGAAGGACACGTGCAGGTCTGTGAAATAGTCTTGTTGATTCAAACTACCAAAAGTTAAAGATGTTCCTTTTTTCTTTTCCTGCATAAATACTGTCTGGAATGGTAACTTCCATGGAGTGCTCGTTAGTGTTCTTATTAGATCCTTCTTGTCTGCAAACCTGATAAGACAATCCTTTTAAGGAGCTAGGAAGCTAATGCATGAGCCATCTTCGCAAAGCTGGTGCAGCTCATTAATTACTAGTCCAGCCAGTCTTAGCTTTTTGGTAGAGTAGGTTTTGTCACATATAAATGTCAGTAGAAATGGGAATTAGCCTGTGATTGACAGTGTCTTGACTATGTAATTAATCATTTTCCTTGAATCAAAGACTTGGTTATTTTTAAGTAGACTGAAGAGTCTGAGAAATGCCCTTCGTCTTTGACCATCTCTTAAACTTGTAATTAAAAGTATCTGAAGCTAATAATAGTTTTTCTTCCAAAAGAAGTTTGCCAAAATGCAGGAATCTTGCTAGATTAATTAATCTTTTCTCTTGCTGAGGGCGGAGCATACAGACTTTGAAGACTGAGAGCTGCAAAATCTCATTGTATGCTGATACCCCAAATACAACATTTATAGCTGAGTTTGGATTTAGAAGGGCTTATGTTCAGCCTTCTCTTTCTCAAGGATCTTTTGAAACTGTTTTCATCAGGAGCTGGGAAATAAGGATTAGGAAAGGAATATAAAAATGCTTAGATAATTTTTTGTCTTCGATCACCTTTCCGTCTGCAAATCCAGAAGAAATTACTGTGATACATCCAGGCTGGATGTGGTTGTGGGCAACCTGATCTAGTTGAATATGTTTCTGCTCACATTGCAGGGGGGTTGGACTAGATGACCTTTGAAGGTCCCTGCCAACCCAAACTGTTCTATGATTCTGTAAGTCACTAAACATTTCTCACCTCGTGACTGAATTGGTGAAACATTAGAGTTAAAAGTGTGTTATCATAATCAGGTAGGTGAATAAGTGTCTCATCATCTGTATTCTTTTCCCATTCTATTCCAGTTTGCCATGGTTTGTTCCTTTGCTCCTTTCTTCAAGCCTTTGGAGCCCCTACTTGCCAGGGATTGCATTTTTCAGCACCAATATGCCCACAGCAGCTCTAGAAAAAGCTTTGGCTTAAGAAATTACTCCTGTCTGAGGGAAGATGGTCTTTTCTACAAGACTCTGAGACGTATTACTGTCAGAAGACTTTATATTCAGTGATTCATACTTCTAATGAGATCTTGGTTGTTCATGCAATAGTTATTCATAGATTATTCTCTGTATGGAAACACTGGGCTCTGATACTTGCTTTTGAAGAATGCTTGCAGAAATCAGTTCCTCTTAAAACATTCATTTCACATGCAACAGTTTACCTCTTGAGTGCAAGCTGTGAAGATGAGCTGTGTAAGTCATGTGAAAATCCAGCTATGGTGATGTGTGCCTTGAAGGGGCACTCAGTAACCATGTAACATTTTGGTTTGTCTTGCTCGTTTTTGTCACTGGTAATTTTACACAGAGAAAGGGACCTATCACTCAATATATATTGAGAGAACATCGAAGTTAGGGTGATTCATATATTGGAACTCTGCCATAATACAGAAAGAGCCATATGTAGAATGAAGTAATATGATATGAAATAAAGCGATGCAGGACAAGAGCCGACAGTTACATTATGTAATTCAGTGGAATAAAATCCAAAACTGCTGCAGGGGAATGAATACATGATACATAATATGGACCAATATATCATGTAGATTATTTAATATATTGAAAACCTGATGTATAATGCACTCTTGAAATGGGATGTGTAATGTATTCTGCAGAGAGAGTTTTTTTTCAGTCCTCCTGTCTTAGGCATGGACATAATGGAATATATTGTTGTGCTAAAGAGTAGCTGACCTTGCCTTCGTTTACAAAAGGAGAAGAATTTATAAGTGAGCTGTTTCATAAAGAGGACTACGTGATTAAGAAAATTGGTTTCCCAAAGTAGTAGTGTCAGGGTCAAATCCATCTTGGACACAATCAGAGAATATACATTTTTTTTCCTCTCAGTTGTGTAATCATCTTTTGACAAATATAGTGCTTTTAAAAAGTCAGAATCATTATATTTAGAAAGATTTAAGCTATCCACAAGGAGAGGTAATGTTGTGTGGAATGAAGGTTCAGTCAACAGAAAAGCTTTAATCTTTGAGTGTTTACTCTAGACGCCTAGGTTGCATATACCCTGCATCAGTCTGCCCACATCCAGGATCCAAGTAGTTTTTTAAACTCCTAAGTAGTATTTTTTTCATGCCACACCATTGATTTATAATAACTGGAAGTAAATCTAATTAAGGACATATCTTGCTTTGCAAAAGAATTAAGAAGATCTGGTGGAGTCACTTACAATTCAACTTAAAGCAAATATAATGCCTTACTTGTTGAAACGAGAAAGGTTCTCCCTGAGGATTATTAAATGCCTTTTACAGGTGTGAAAAAGATCTCCTGTTGTTAACAAATACATCCATAAAGAATTTTCACACGTTTATAAAACCTGTTGCTAAACTGGGAAGAAGGCTTGTTTCTTAATGTAGGTGACTGCATTCAGGAGATGCGTCTCCCCCAAGGCACTCAATTTAAATGCCAGCCTATTTAATGTATTCTGTACGAACAGAGGCACAGCTTCTAAAAAGAACATTAAAGCATGTTTATACCCTGCATATTGGCGTGGGGATCATACTATCAGTAAGTATAATTTTGCAGCTATTGTATCTAACTCATTAGTTGCATGGATGCATTTAGATGTAGGACAGGTTAATCTGTGGCAGGGATTTGATGTGTCTTAGGGAGACGTGAGGCTCTTTCACCAGCTGGATGTAACTCCTGATGAGAGTTCTTTGAAGCAAGTGAGTTTCTAATAATCTTTAAAGCAAGGGAGTTTCTAATAATGCAGACTGAGAGATATGGCTTTTCTGATCCAACAATGTATGTTTTCTTGTTGGAGATGAGTAAAATGGGGGGAAAATTTGGCAAATACCATTTTTATATGCTACTGCATGGGTTCAAGAAAAGGAAATCTTTAAGCTGTATACACAGGATACTTCGCAGTTGCTAGCCAGTGCTGAATTACACAGGAAGATACTTGTTCCGCATAGAGTCATGCAGTCATAGAATCAACCAGGTTGGAAAAGACCTTTGAGATCATCAAGTCCAACTGTTCCCCAGCACTGCCAAGGCCACCTTAGTGGTCACTGAGGGCGTCATCTACACATTTATGAACACTTCCAGGGGCAGTGATTCCACCACTGCCCCGGGCAGCCTGTTCCAATGCCTGACTGCCCTCTCAGGGCAGAAATTGTTCCTAATATCCAGTCTAAACCTCCCCTGGTGCAGCTTGAGGCCCTTTCCTCATAAATAAGTGTATACCCTGCAGCACTTGCCTAATCCAAAGTCCAGTAGAGTCAAAGTAATGCTCTTTGGATCAAGGTCCTAAAGGAGAAATCTGTGGAGTCATTGTATAGTCTGCAGAAATCCCTCTGAGATCTCCTATCTTTAGGAATAACCCCTTTACTTTTCTTCTCTTTTTTAAGGGTATGACCCCTTTATAAGGGTGTACCTCTTAGCTCTGTGCCTTCAGCTGAGTAACAAGGAGATCGTTAGGGAGCATCTTTTTCCATCAGAGTTGAGTCCATTGCCCACCTTAGTAGCAGAGAGATGCTGAGGGTCAGTTTTGAAAGGATACTTTATACGCCCTGTTCAATTTTCTGCTTTCTTGGTTCATTGCATTGACCTGCTCTGGCACGGGGTGAAGTTTTCAAAAGCACTGAAGTCATCTGAAGAGTCAGAGGATAGTCTGCATGGGAAACCCAGGTGAACTGTGCCCACTTTCTGAACTGATCAAAAGCCATATGGTGTATCAGCATGACTTAGTAGCCTCACCCTGTGCTAGGCATGATTTCTGGATGCCACAAGGTGTGCGGATTTTCAACTGCTAGTAAAAGACTCTGTAAAGACACCTTATTTATAATGTAGTAATGCATATAGCTTTCTATATGTCTAAATTGCTTCTGAAAAGGACTTGTTGATGCCCTTCAGAATTTTGTCCAAAAGCGTAAATAGCCATTATCAGCTCTGAATCAGTATCAGTAATGTAGTTAGGCAGTGTTTATTGGGCATCAAATTCTAACTTGAACCCACATTTTGAGATGCTGTGTATGAGTTTGTGTGAGAATGTTGGGGAGTGAGGAAGGTGGACAGGAAACAGTTTTTGTGAAGTGACTGCTCTGAAAGCCACTCAAGTAATCAGAAAATGTTGTTAGGCTCACTTGAAAAAAAAGGAGGAAATGGCTTCAATATATTAAAAACCCCATAACATTTTAAATATGAAATTTGGGGCCAGTTTCTTCCTCGCTCAAGAGGAACATGCATTGACTTTTAAAGGACTGTGCTGTAGTGGAGACCTTTAATTTTTAAGAGAAAGCAGTTGAAGGAGATAAGTGATTGCTAGAGGAGCAGGGACAAGATGGGAAGCTGGAGCTCCTCTTCCTACACACTGAATGGCCTGTGAACACCTATATTTTTTCCAAGTGCAAGGATTAGGGATCCCAGTGAACAGAAATCTGCTGGCCCTGTTACTCCACCACAGTGGAAGATTGGATGTTGCTGAGAAGTCTCATTCATTCCAGGATTTCTGCATGTTCTGTAGAAATACGGCTTTAGCAGGATACAACATAAAGCTGAGAAGTTCAGCAGAGTGTTCTCCTCGGCTTCGGAGCTAATCAACTCCCTTTTATCTTGAATGAAAACCTTATCAGACCAATGTATTTGGACAGGTATTCAGACTCATGGCAAAGGAAGATGTGGCTGAGTCCTTCACAGAAGGATCTTGGGCATTGAGTTGTGGATAGAAATAGCCTGCAATCTGGTGGAGGTAGAAAGAATATTCCAGCAACGCTCTTCATCTAGTATTGCTCACAATCTGTATCCTTTACTGTTCTGTTATGGCCTCTCTCTTCCCCCACCAAGAGTAAAAGGATGCAAATGGAAGTCTACCATAAATTAGAAGGGAGTATGTTGTTGTAATTCTTGTATTACTTTTATTTTACTCAGTAGCATCGAAAGCCCCTGGTTTTGTAGTTTTGGGCTGTTGGCTTTTTCTAGAAGGCAGAACAATTGATTTCTCTATACTTTAGGAAAAAAAAATGGACTTTTTGTATGGTTAGTTTGGTTGGTGGATCCTTAAATCCTCAGTAAAACTGAATGTGAGTGTGGAGTTGCTGTATATCATTAAATCTGTTTTAGTTTGCTAATGAAAAATATGTTACAGTAACATTGTGTTAAATCATTATTTGATAAAAATAGAGTATTCATATGCCTTTGCATTTTGAACAGGTGCTGTTCAAAACTGTGTAGGCCATCTGCACATAAATTAATTTTCCTGAATGTACAATAGTTTGGGGTTTTTTAATGGCATGTTTTTATTATTTCTGTCACTTCTGGGGTTTTGTTGTGGGTTTATTTATTATTTTTCTTGTGCTGTTTAACAAGGTTAATATTTAGAATAATCAACTTTATTTGTATAGTGGATTTGCAGTTAAATATAAGCAAAGCATTATCTTGACTAAACTAAACTGCATACAAAATAGGAAAGACTCACTTCTCTGTAGCAACAACTATTATTCGTAGTGGTATAGTAGTTAACATTGAATCTGAGGAATGCTTCCTGGTCAATGTACAATATATTATTTCTGTAAATTTTGTGTTTAGTTTTTTAGCATAGCATTCTAGCTGTTCTAGTAATGGCTTTACATAACGAGCAATAGGATAGCCACAAATACAGTTGCCTATATATTTTCTTTATTATAAATTCAAGTGAAAACTAATACAGTATAATGTACTAATGGTACCATTTTGAAATTAACTGTGTGTTTTCTAGTTGTTTTTTATAATACAAATATGTAACTGTACATTTTATGTGTAGTTTATAAGTTTGGTGCAGCAAAATCACTTCATTCACAAGCGTTGTACATAGTGTGGCACCTCTAGGAGAAGGATAACAGGGATTGCTGTCTTTTCCTTTGATTTTCAGGAATCCTGTGTAGATAACCTTAACAACATTGATTCTTGCCAATAAATACAAAACCAAATACATGCAACCTTTCTATAAGATTTATGAATTACTTAACTTGTGTGCTCTGCTTTGAGACAAAAATAACGTAAAATCCTGTGAGGGCTAGGGACAGCTCTGAGTCTTACCACTTAAGGAATTTTACAACTTGAGTTATTTGGAGTCTTTTTTTGCACAGAACAGATATTCACAGGAAAAGAAAAAGTAAGGTGCTAACAAATCTGGTTTGCAACACAGTATTAGGCAGACATATCAACCAGTGACATATGAAGAAGTGCAAAATCTGCTTACTATACATCTGGCTGATAAGCATCTCTCTGAACTGGGCAGATATCCATGAAGCATGTAGGTATGTATAGAAACCAAATGGAGATTAACACATACGAATCTGTTCTTTCATCTTATTCTAGTTAACCATCTTTAAAATAAAGAAGAAAATATTCCATAGAACTTCAGTGGAGCATGCAGAGATTTCTCAATTCTCCCTATATGTAGCTGTTTGATCATGTAAAATTAAGAGTTTCCTACGGTTTTCTGTTCACTTCTGTGGTAATGTGAAGGCTTCCTCCCTCCTTTTTTTCCCCCTATTGATTAATACCAGGAGAAAAGTGATGGTCTGTGTTGAAGATGAATGCCATTAGCCATAGCTGGTCATTTATCCCCAAGGAAAATGTCTGTGTGGGTTCTTGTTTCTTTACAAAGCCTGCCTAATGAAACATGTTAAGTTTTCTTGGCATGTTTTAAATACTTTCTGTGCCACTAAGTTCTTGCTGTTATTAGGTATATGTGACGTGTCTATGTTGGCTGTTACATATTTGCTTTGTGTCCTGGGTTCAGCTACCAGAAGGATGATCTATGTTAACAGGATAATTTACAGAGGTGTTTTGAGTTTTGTGTTCCAACTCAATGTGTTAATCTGCTTTTCTGCTATTGCTGAGTTAGGCAATGGGTTGGCCAGTTTTCTTTTTCTAATGTCATCAGAGCATATTGGTATGTGGATTTAACTACCTGCACTCAGAGGCTGTTGTGATGGATACCTTAAAATGAAGTGCTATAACCAATTATACAGAATTAGGCCTTTTGAAAACAAAACAAGAACTAGAAGGAGATTTTCTTCTGAAATTAATCTTTTGCCCGTACCTGTCTATTCATTGAAATTACACTGGTGTAAAATAAATGCTGATGAGCAGACTTCCCCCCAACAACTTGTCTTTTTAAAGGTTTCAAAATTAACATGCTCATAATTTGGGCAAGAGCAGTAACGTGTAGTGGTAGTTCATTGCAGCAAAAGGGACCTACCTCTTGTTTTCTTCTCACACTACATTTTTCTGCAGAAAAAGCTGGAAAGAGGAACTAGAGGGGAGATTGAGCTTGTGAAGCCAACTTCAAATTGTGTTATGTTTGGCTTTCTACAGAAACAACCTTGGGTTCAGTCTGCCGTCACTGCAGCTTCTTTGACACTTGCATCTTGCAGACCTGTTGTAAGTGGAGATCCATCCAGAGTAGCACACAGGATTGGGTTTTGCTCATCAGAAGAATAATTCTTCTTAAATCCAGTTACAAAGAAATTCCACACTGGCAGCTTCCTGCATTAAAGGGCTTTTCTGCAGTGTGAAGGTGACAGTCTGAGGATGTACTAAGATTTGCTACTGATTCTCTGTATTATTTGAGGAGGCAAATTCTGTCCTCATTTGCTTTGCCCTTATTAAGTTCCTGGATTCCAAACAATAGAAATATCCCTCAAGTGGCTTCATAAAAGACTGGAGATAATCTGAAGCAGCTGATTTACTATTCTTCATTATCAGGCCAGAGAAGAGTTACCATAAAGAGGGACCTTAAATTTACTCAGATCTGGGGGAAAACTGGAGTTACCTATTTAGTGGCTTTTAACACACAGAGCAGTATCTTTAAAAAGCTGACTCTGAAACATTTAAAACTTCACACCACAGCAGCAAAACTGCCATTCAAGAGACTGTTGTTCTTACAATTTCCTTTTAAGTGAGAGAAGCATTGCTCCTGAATTTAATTGCTCTGATTTGTAGCTCATGGACCTTCCAGCCACAGTTTCCTTTCATGTAAGCTTTCTTTTTCTTTTTCTTTTTTTTTTTTTTCAATTGGATCTTTAACACTTTCCATTTGAGTTTGATGCTGTGAGGTGCTGAATGTCTTTAGGGAAGAGACAGATGCTTTTAACTCCCAGAGACTTTCCTGAATGCTGGATGCACGCAGCACATCACAGGAGACTGTTCCTCCAAGTTCCCTTTGATTCTGCAGAGTGGATAAGGGACAGCAGTGGTGGTGAATGTGTTATGTGAGGCTAAATAGGCACCTATCCATAAAAGCTCGGTTTTATAAACCAAGACCTTACTCACAGTAGTAACAACATCATGTTGGAAAAACACAGAGTTTACATTCTAATCCCTGCAATCTTTTCTAAATTTTCAAACTACTCTCTCCCTGAATAGCCATTAATACGGTTCTTTCCTAATACACTCTAGCAGTACACAGCCACAGAATGTCACAGAAAGTAAATGGCTTTAATCTGTAACTTGCTTAGTGTGTTATTTTCAATATTCCCAGGAGACATTCTTTGACTTCAAAGCCTACGATACATAGATGGTGTTTTGGCTTTGCAGAGCATCTTATTTTCATTAGGGATCTTTATTCTTTTTTCTTACCGTGCACCAAAGAATCTATGTCTCTAATTGGGCCAGTAATTTCTTGTCATATCACACTAAGTAATGTATTTGTTACTTGGTGCTCAATGGCTTCTTCAGTTGTTTATTACACTTTGGGCAAACTTAGCAATTAAGTGCAACATGAATTTTTAATTAAGAAAAAAAATAGTGCAGGAAGAAATATTCGAACAGTCTCATGGGTGAATTTAAGTTTCCCATTACCTCATCAAAATGCCAGTACTTTATATGTAAGCAGAAAATTTCATCTTGCTCTTTGTAAATTTGAAATGGCCAAGAGAGAAAGCTGTTACTTCATTGGAACAAATATGGGAAACAGTCTGTCCTTGTTAGAAATTATCTTGTTCAATTGTCTTGCAAAGCTGCCTTCTATTTTTTCATTTAAAAATTAATTTCTAATGGCCTCTCAGTATAGTAAGTGCTAACATTAACTGATTTGTTCAGGAAACACCATTGCCATTTGAGACTCATAATTCTGGATGTAATTCTTTTCCTTTTTAAAAATTAATGAATTTACTAAGGATTAACTGATTGTGAAATGTACTGATTTATTTCCTTCCTCTCTGCTCGTTTCAAGTCACTTGATTCTACTGGAAATCAATATTTGTGGTGTACCTGCATATCTCTACCTGTAATTTATGTCTCTGACATGTACGTATACATATGGAAAGAAATGCGTTCTTTTCCTGACATAAGTTTGTCCGCAATGTCACTCAGTCTTTTTTATGACAGCAGTATCTTTGTTGTGTTTGTCTGCATCCTGCAGAATTCATTGTTTTGATTTTTAGTTTTAGTTTCTCCTCATTCTTGCTTTTAGCATCTGAATAGATTTATTCTGAGTATGAAAGTACTTATGTGCTCACTGGCATGATAGAACTGAACAAGGGGGAAGGCCGCGAGGAAAGGAGGGATGTGACTTAGATTAAATTGAACAGAAATTATTGGAATGATTGATTAGACAAAATAATAACACCAAATACATCTGGTGTCAGTGTAACATTTTGCTTACATCAAGATAAAGTGTTTCATATTCAGTTTGACTTTTTGCCTAACCTTTCCCAGCTCTTGCAACTCAGTAAAATCATCAATCTTTATTTCTTTTGACTGATGCTACTCATTGAATTGACTCAAATTTATGAACTGTACTTCTCCAGGTCTCTGAATTTTCTTATATTTAATGTGAATTTACTATTTGTAAAAAACATTCCCAGCAGAGTTCACTGTTAGGTTTTGATGGCATAGTATTTTGCCTGGAATTTGGATGCAATATTTCATTCCTTGTAGAGATAAATAGAATACAGAGAAATTTAATCAATTCCCTACATTCTAGATTGAAACAAAAACAGGACATTCAAACTGTAGCAAATTAAAACAGTCCTTGCCAAGTGCCCTTAATAATGCAAAAGATCTTCGTTTCCTTGCTCAACACATAGGCAGTGAATAAAAGCTTTATTGTGCAAACCTAAGTGGCGTAGTTGGCTTCATGCTATTACTCCCTCCATGTGGAACTGAAGCAGTAAATGTTACTTTTTTGAACTTGAATAAGTAGTTAACCTGGGTTTGAGACCCTGTTGTAGTTTTAGGCAGATCAGGGTGGAGGGGGGGGGGGAAGATAATACAACTGTAAACCTTCCAGTACCTAAAGGAGGCTGACAAAAAATCTGGAAGGGAACTCTTGTCAATGGTCTATAGTGACAGGACAAGGGGAAATGGCTTTAAACTGGCAGAGAGTAGATGTGGATGAAACATTAGGAAGAAGTTCTTCCCTGCGAGGGTGCTGAGGCGCTGGCACAGGGTGCCCAGAGGAGCTGTGGCTGCCCCATCCCTGGCAGTGTTCAAGGCCAGGTTGGACACAGGGGCTTGTAGCAACCTGCTGTAGTGGAAGGTGTCCCTGCCCATGGACTAGTTGAGCTTTATGGTCCCTTCCAACCCAAACCATGCCGTGATTCTCTGATTCTATGATAATGATAAGCATACCAGTTCTCTCAAACTTTACCTGTGCTGCATGCCATATAGATTTTTGGATATGATTTTAATTTTAGTGTCTACTTTAAAAGAAAAAAAAAAAATCCTTCTATCTATTAAAAAGAGGTCTGGTTTAGAATATATGATGTCAACAGACTATCTGAAAGAGACTGAAATTAAAGCTAGAGCTTCTCAGGCAGCTCTCCTGTTTCCTGTTGTATCATAGTCTCAAAATTTTGATTTCTTGTGATCTGCTAGGACAGGAATAAATACTCTAAATTATAGTAGAGGATAGTACTCTGAACTCCTCTGGATTTACATAAAATATGTGCAGAGTTTACCCTAAATCCATTGGGAGACAATGACAATAATTCAGTCAGTGAACAAGGACTTCGCATTACTCAGTGTGTTTGTATGACAGCGTGATTTTGTTGCACGTGTAAATTGTGGTGACCTATGGTGCCAATAAGGAACGTGTCTGGATGTCACTGCAGGAAAAGCTGAAGGACAGTGAGTGGCCAGCTGGCATGTAGTCCACTGCCTGGCTAAGCAGTGAACTGCACCGGGGAATCCTGAACGTCATCTGGTCCAGTACTGCCTGGGTCAGATCCTGGTAACAAATCAGCTCCTACTAAAGATGGAAAATGTCAGTGACATAATGAAAGACTTGGAAAAAAACAAACCCCAAAATGCTGGCATGAATTTTCTGTGTCATCCACACAACCAACTGGCAGGATTTTTTCCAAGATGGTAATTTCTAACCTCCC
Source organism: Nestor notabilis (assembly GCF_000696875.1). Taxonomy (NCBI): domain Eukaryota; kingdom Metazoa; phylum Chordata; class Aves; order Psittaciformes; family Psittacidae; genus Nestor; species Nestor notabilis. The sequence continues at coordinate 30,213 of NW_009910460.1, forward strand.
TTCACTTCCCTAGTGGGTCTATCCTGAAATGGCCTGCAAAAGAAGTGATTCACTAATTATCTTCCTCTTTCCAGCAAGGAAATCAAGTGCAAACTTCATTTGCAGTTGATAGCTAGAAAGGCTGGAGAGACCTTGGCTGTATTCTTTTTGGCTTAAGTATCTCTCTTGTCCCTGCTGTCATACTTTGAGTGCATGCTGCATCCATGTTCTACATTGAGAAGCTTGGTTAGGAGTTGTTCAATTCACTTATTTTGGCATCATCCTTTTTATGAAAGCCAAGTGGCAGAAACATGAAAAGCGTGAAGTAATACATGTTATCTAATAAATACAATATTCTAAAATCTCATACTAAGACATACATATTAAGTGAAAGGACTGTAATTTCCATTCTTGCCCTCCATGCTGAATTTAATCTTAGGAAACGGTGAAGCTAGATAATATCCAGACAATTTGTACAATTCCATATTCCACAGTTTCATGATGGGGGAAAAAAAAGCTTTTCTTATTTACATCTAATTTAAAAATACTGCAGCAACACTATCTCAGGAAATCTTTATGCTGATGTCAGAAACGTAAACAATATTTTCAGGGGAAATGTGAAAACCTGAAGAGAATTGTAATTTCCAAGCTTGTTTCTTTCTTTACTGGTAAAAATATAACTATCTGGGCATCTCTGTAGAAGATAATGTTTTTCAGGCTTTAGAGTAACTTTGATGATAGTAGCATGGTAGAAGAATATAATGGAGTGACTGCTGTCATTTTGACGCTCTTCTGTAGTTTTAGACCAATAACTGTAGGAAAAGGTAGAATAAGATGTTTTTTGTTGTTGTTTTGTCATTCTACCGGCTGGGAGATTCCCTTAAAATCCTGTTAAAATTGTTTGTAAGCAGTGAGTCTGCCATTTGCTTTAATAACAAGCATCCATAATGAACTTAAATAAGCATGAGTTCCAAGGTCACCACTGCCATGGGGTCATCTTTGCTTACATTGTGCTTTTGACAAGTTGTTGTCATATCCTATTGATCTTTCTCTGTCTGTACTTTAAGACTTAAAAGCCAGGAGGAAGGCAGCATAGGCATCTTTTAAAGATGTAAGAAGATATTCAAGCCCCTTACTTTAGGGCAAATACAGGTAAGTAAAGAAAGAGAGTAGGTCTTTGAATGGTGAGGTAGAATGAAGCTGCAGTGACACACACATTAAGGATCTGATCATATTATTTTAAAAAGGCTGAATTCGAACTAAAATACTTTCTGCACAGTTGCAAATGTTGGGCTTCAAATCCTGAGTTAAATTTGATCTTCATTCATATAGCTTCAGCTTCTAGTTAATACAGGTCTCACATGGGAATGTGCAAAAGAAAAATGTGCATTTCTCTTAGGCATATAAAGTGAGGTAAAAGCTGTCATTTAGTTTTATTTTTCTACAGTATCCAGCAAAAGGAAATTGTATTAGGTGCCATAAGAATAGGATTCTTAATAATAAAATTGAAAAATAAAAATGCAAACTGAAATCAGTCCTTTTCCCAGTTTTTCCAACTACTTTCTTAGACTTGTCTGGCTCAGTTATGTATGGCTCACTGCTGATTTTGCAATTGCTGTGGAGCTGCAAACCACAAGATTATGCAAAGTCTAAGACTTTTTTGTACTGCTTCAGTTGCTGATGCTATGTATCCAAAGAAGAGCAAAATACTACAAGTCACAGTGATGATTTAGCTGTTTCAGGGCAATGTGCATTTCTGGATAAATGAAAGAAATATTACATGAAAATTTATTTGATCCTTCCAAGTAGGATCATATTGGCCTCTATTGCTTTCCCAGAATTGATTTTTCGTTCTTTTCATCCTTCAGTTCTGGACATTCTTGTTGTCATACTGGTTTTAGTCATTTATATCCCTGTGTTCTGGAGAACCATAGACAGTTTGTGTGTCTGCAAGCTTGGTATGATACTCAGACTAGCACAGTCAGAAAGATGCAAAACAAACTGTACCCTGATTACAGTAAAATCTGAGAAGCAGAGTACAGTGGTATTTGATTGCTATATTCTTATAAACAATAATGTTACAACCCGTATCTCTCGTAGAAGACATTAGACAGCGTCTTTGCAGTCTAAAATTGCGTCAGGTTAGTATTGTTCCTTTAGCTAATGCTTTGTAGTAGCTTTTCTTCACACCTACTTTGTTAGAAAGAGAGAGAACATACATAGAGCTTTTTCCTTCATCTCTCAGTATATGTCTGTGAAGACAGGCTGGGAGAGCTGGGCTTGTTCAGCCTGGAGAAGAGAAGGCTGAAGGGAGACCTTAGAGCAGTTTTTAGTGCCTAAAGAGGCCCACAAGAAATCTGGAGAGGGGCTTTTGACAAGGGCCTGTAGGGACAGGACAAGGGAGAACGGCTTTAACCTGACAGAGGGAGATTTAGGTGAGACATTAGGAAGAAGTTCTTCCCTGTGAGGGTGCTGAGGCGCTGGCACAGGGTGCCCAGAGAAGCTGTGGCTGCCCCATCCCTGGCAGTGTTCAAGGCCACGTTGGACACAGGGGCTTGTAGCAACCTGCTCTAGCAGAAGGTGTCCCTGCCCGTGGCCAGGGGTTAGAACTAGATGAGCTTTAAAGTCCCTTCCAACCCTAACCACAGAATCTGTGATTCTGTGATCTGAAAGTTGTGGAATAGCTGAGCTTGGAAGTGATCTCTGAAGATCATCTAGCCCAACCTTCATTCTCAAAGGTTACTTTGTAGATAGTTAAATATGAAGCATTTTTATATATATATCTTACACGGAGATTTGTGGGAGTAAATTGAACAGAAGTCCAAATATTGGTATTTTGCTCATATTTTTATTGTTTATATTTGTTTAGGTCTTTGAATTCTTTCCCATTTAATTAAATCATTAGCATAGCCAGACCTAGCTGTATTTGTCACATTACATGTGTTTCAGGCAAGAAAAGAAGAAAACATTGGGAAAGCAACTGTTTTATTAATAGAGCAAAATAAACTCTTGTAAGGAGATTTAGAAGGTGTTTTCAAAATTCTGAAATTGCATTAGAAATTTTTGTATCAAGTGAGCATTTCCACAGAGAAGATCAGGCATTTTCATGACAATCACACTTTCCATAGATATGATTTGTCAGGGTTTTTTTGGTGATGCCACCTGCTTTGCTTTCCTCTGGTATATTGACATGGTGGCCCATGGTCATGGTCTTTGCCGTGGACATATTACTATTAATAGCAAATGAAGAAATACAAGCAGTAGGAATAGAATCAACGAGGTTGGGAAAGACCTTCGAGATTATCAAGTCAAACCCTTCCCTCAGCACTGACAAGGCCACCACTAAACCATGTCACAAAAATCTCAGGTTTCTTTTTAGAATTCTTGCTAATTTCTCTTGCTTTATTTTGCCCTAGACAAAGTAAAGACCAGGAGCTGAGGTCATGTGCTCACTGCATTACTGACTTGCAATGTGAAGTACCTATAGACATTTAGGAGTATTTAGTCACACTTCCTAGAGTTCGTATATTCCAGTTGGCTTTGGCAGGGTTTGGCTTTGACAAAGACTTTAAAATTGACAGAACTACTGGAAGAAATCCTATTTGTGGTCATCTGCCAGGTCTCATCCTTGCCAGTTATTTTTGCATTAGCTGTGGAATGGCCTTTAAAGATTTCAAACTAGGGATCCCACAAGACAGCAGTGAGCTGGAACATCCTTCGTAAATTGTGCTGGTCAAAGCTGGAAGGTACTTATGATGGCCTTACTAAGATATTTTCTTTCCC
>NW_009910460.1:34005-80015 GCF_000696875.1 Nestor notabilis
CTAGTAAGCCAAGCCTGAGAGGAGAAAGAGAATGCTCTCTTGCAAGTATTGCGTTTTCCATTAGCCTTTTGGAAAATTATTCTTTTCTCTTGGTTCTTTCTCTTAATGTGTCCTTAAATGGTCACACTTCTGATAATGCTGTCAGGAGAAATACTTCTGCAATTTGCTTTGACCTTTTTGCTCCTTCTCGTATTTTCCCATTAGTCTCAACCAATATAAAACTACCTAAGCTTGACTCCTCAAATGAAAACTGGCTAAAATCTCATTGGGAATATTTAAGCATTTCAGAGACAAAAAATGCATTTGTGATATTTGGGAGTGAAGTAATTGGACAAGAAAGATTTTAGGGACTATTGTTATGTGAGAAACAACTTTCTCGATCTTTCCTTCTTTACAGAAAAAGAGATAGAAACTTGGGAGAAGGAGGATGAAGTCCAGAGCAAACCCCACATTTTATAGATCATTACACGTGTTGAAGACAGCTGACGGGCTTCCCTCTGTATCACTGTTTTTTCCCTCTGTATCCCAAACCAACATAACAAACTTGGAGGGTCATTTGAGTGTGAAAATTTTTCTTTATGAATCTGATTCCATCTTTTAGCCTGCTTTACTGTATGCAGATGCCTTTATCTATAATGTACAATTTCATTAGTAGTAGTACCAGTTCATTTATAGGTAGGAGGATTAGCAGTGCACACTAAGAAAGCTGCCTCTTTCTGTGCTAGATTATTGAAACAGTAGAAAAAAAATATGGTAGCTCAAAGGAGAAAAAAAAGGTGGATTTTAGTTCTTTTCACGCTACCTATCAATGTGGGTTTACTTCAAATTACATTGATAAAACACTGAAACTATGTAAAATAATGTACAGGGAATACACTCTTCTGGTAGTAAATTGCACTGTGATGGATTATCTGTAAGAACAAGAAAGCAGGTTGTCTTGAACAAGTTGATTCTGTAGTTTGATTTAGGAATTACATTTTGCACAAGGAATCTGAAATTGCTCAGGAAGTTAAAAAAAGGAGATTATTATTCTTCACTGATCACTGTCAGTGTTGAGAGGAGAGAAAAGTACCATGTTCACATGTCCAGGATAAATGGTCTTTGCAGCAACTTGTTCAAAACCCCATGAAGATGAACATTATCAAACCTGAAGGTCTATTTTTAAGACGGTTGAAATAAGAAAATTACACTGATTGTCAGTTATCTGCGATTGTTGTCAGTCATTTGGGTGATTGTACTTGGCAGTATTAAATGTAGCGAAGCTTTTCTGCTCCTTGTTAATGTTGTGACACAAATGACAATGTATTGCCTCAGTGAATAATAGGATGCTGGTCTGATTTAACTGACTTCTGAACAGTCTTCTGTCTGCAACCCACATGGGAAAAGAATGGGAGGTGGCATTTGTATTATCACGTGTGAGACAGAAAGAGACTATTTTATCTAACATACCCACTTATGAATTAAGTTGAGGTGAACTTACTCCAAACAAAAACCCAGTGCAAATCAGTATTTCTTTCAAAAGCTTTGAGTAATCAGAGAAGGGCTTCAACCTCATACCAGTCCTGCATACAGTGATTAGTTTATTTCCATGGGAAGCACACACTGTTGTCACTGAAGTTAGTGCAAATGTTATTAAGAATGGTGGTATTGTGCTGCTATATCAAGAGCAGAGCACTTTTAAGGTTAAAAGTCTCTTGTAACTGAAGAAGTGCAGTTTGTAGCTTGATGTGGTTGAATTCATCCATCTACCAAAGTGATCTGATGTTTCTCTTGGCAATGATTTAATAAAAAAGCATGTGTTAAAATTAGTATTTCTGCTTGTGTAGGGCTCAGTGCCTTGAAAAGCAGTTTCTATCTTTCTTTTATTTAAAAATCACATAGATCTGTCATTTTCTACTGAAAAGGCAATACAGCAACATGTTGTACTAGTGACTTTAATTATACATATATAAGACATGAAGAAGATTCAGATAGACATAATATTTACCTTTATAGTTCACTGATCAATTAGTATGTTGTTATGTACACTGATTTGATAATAGCAATTATATACTCCAGTAATGGGAGGTACTCCACAGGAGCCATTTGTGTCTCTGAGGTTGTGATGCTCTGGAAGTGTGATTTGGTAGGCTATAACAACCTATTCAGAGTTGTTAAACTAGTCATGTAAATCCTTCTTAGTTTAGGGATCATTGACTAGTTAGGCTGGAACAGCTCCTTAGGAACCATTACAATCCCAGATCCAGCTAGCAATGTTGGTGCTCTGCAGTCAGCTTGAATATGTCTTTTAATATTCTGGGTTTAATCTTACAAAAGCAGCAGGGAAATAGTGCTTGCAGTTTTGAATAAGGACATCCGTGGGTTTTGTCTCTGGATTCTTTCTGCTTGCAAACTGAAGTATGCTCTATTTAAGAAAAAAACAACAAAAACCCCACACTGCAAAGTTAACGACACTTGAATGTAAGTGAGGCTGAAACAGAACTGGTTTCCTGCTACATGGAGGTACTGCAAATGAGTAGTTCTTCTTCAAGGCTACGTACTGATGTTTGCCTCCTTCTCATAGCAAAGGCATTTAGTAAAAAAAAAAATAGAAGTCACCTTTTGAGCTGAACCCACTTGGAGAATATTGATTTTAAAAGGGAGATTGTTCAATATATGTGACTCAAAGTGTTAAAATGCAGATTTTAACTTCATAAGTGATGGGAGTGAGGAAGAGATCCATTGTGTGAACATAATCAAATAAATTGTTCATTCATATTTGTTGCAGAATGATAGATGCCTAGGAAAAACATCAGAAATTCTGATTTCAGCTTACTGCCCTGTATTTATAGCTGCACTGCAGTTTTATCACAGTAGGGTTAGTTGTATGAATAATGGTTCATCAGTGTGAGCATGGGGAGGTCACAGTATGGTCCATAGTGCTGTAATATGAGCTTATGAAAAGAGATCTTTAAAGTACAGCTAAGCATTTGATAAATTATTCAGAATAGAAGCAGAAACTTTAAGCTGCTCAGTGTACTGTGTATCTTTGCAGCAGTTGTTGCCTAAGCTTTATGTACCGCAGAACAAATGTTTGTGAGGGTACAATATGAGAGAGTTTCTCTTACTTTGGTGATGTGTGCATCCTCCATTGTGCCATGCAAATAAAAATTCATAGAATCACAGACTGGTTTGGGTTGGAAGGGACCTTAAACCTCATCCAGTTCCAACCCCCTGCTGCGGGCAGGGACACCTTTCAGGTTGCTCCAAGCCCCTGTGTCCAACCTGGCCTTGAACACTGCCAGGGATGGGGCAGCCACAGCTTCTCCGGGCAATCTGTGACAGTGCCTCACCACTCTCACTGTAAAGAATTTCTTCCTTATTTCTAGCCTGGATCTCCCCTGGTTTAAGTTTGAACCCATTACCCCTTGGTCCTATCACTACAGTCCCTGATGAAGAATCCCTCTACGGCATCCTTGTAGGCACCCTTCAGACACTGGAAGGCTGCTATGAGGTCTCCCTGGAGCCTTCTTTTCTCCAGGCTGACAACCCCAGATTGCTCAAAGGTTTTTTATATTTCTAGCCTGAAACATCTGCTGTACTTGGTTTTTGGAAAATAATGTGCAATACTCAGTTTGAATTTTTATTTTTCAAGATTTGTGTTTAACAAGAGCAGTTGAATATATTAGTCGTAGTCCTATCATAAACATGATGATGACTCAAATCTAAGCATGATAGGTGCCAAGCACAGCATAGGCTCCATACAGCAACACATTCCAGGGGTTCACAGGTGTCTTCTAAACCAGACCTGAATGTTGCACCTCTGCAGCTTTATGAATGGTGAAGGCTAGCTCGTTCAACTTCTTTAGTGTGCGTCAGCTGATGTGTGTTGACCACAGCTAGGAGCTTGTGGTGGTGCAAACAAGGACAAGACTGAGGCACATGGCAAGTTCTCCCAGAAAGGGATGTATGGTACTTCTCCTCAACAGCATCTCAAAATATTCACACTTGCTTTAACCATTCATATGTCTCTGCTGGTTTTTAGTTTATGCTTACAAAGTGCTAGGGTCTTCTTGGTTGTAGAATTCACTATTTATAGAGGATTTTTAAAGAGATTCCTCAGTTAAAATAATAGGCTAATTTGAAACATTATTATTTGAAATTACTGCATCAGTGCTGATATAACAGTTTCTCAGATTACAGTTTTAACACGTTTTCTGTATACATTCAACATCTTGAGACATTTTTTAGGGGTACTGTAGGCAAATTTAAAAATGTTGTACTGGAAATGCTGAGTCTCCCATTCTCAAATCAGCAGCGCTGTCATTACTGCATCGGATGCATGTTTGTTAGCTGAAGTGGGGAAGAGCACTTACAACAATGGACCACAGAATTATCCAATATGGGATCTCCTGATGCACCCAGGAATGTAATTTATGCATAGAGTATACACATGATACGTGCTTCATCATGCAGGCAAGTTTTGGGCTGTCAGATAGTTCCTTTGAATAATGTTCTCCAAGTGAAGTAGTGGTTCATTTTCAAATTTAAATAGATATTTTATGAAACTTATTTCAGAAACACGTTAAAATAATAGTGATGCCTAAGATATGAATCAGAGTTTTCAAAGCTTGGGACATAGAATCATAGACTCATGGAATCGGTTGGGTTGGAAGGGTCCTTAAAGCTCATCCAGTTCCAACCCCTTACCACAGGCAGGGACGCCTTCCACTAGAGCAGGTTGCTCCAAGCCCCTGTGTCCAACCTGGCCTTGAACACTGCCAGGGATGGGGCAGCCACAGCTTCTCTGGGCACCCTGTGCCAGCACCTCAGCACCCTCACAGGGAAGAATTTCTTCCTAATGTCTCATCTAAATCTCCCCTCTGTTGGGTGAAAGCTGTTCCCCCTTGTCCTGTCACTACACGCATGGTGTTTTTTTTTGTCTCAGATTGTCACATTTTCAGTTCACCAATATTTTGCACCTTTTCTATTTAAGTTCGACCTGATTTTTTTTTTTTTTCAATTGATAGATTGAAAATCCCATTATAGAGTTCTTCTATTAACATATATGCTTGGCAGCCAGCTTTCAAGTCTGTTCCTTTGGTTAAACAGGCCAATAAATAAGTCTTGAGCATTACTGTCTGATTAGTAAAACAGAAGTAGTGAGGTTAAGTATCCAGGGCTTTTCTCCTGGTGTAGCTGTTAGAAGCAGTGTAACACAGCCTGGCACATCTGCCAGCACTTCACACCCACTTGCTCATGTATAAATGACTGAACAGAGGACAAAGCAATGAAAAATCAAGCTTTGCTTTTTAAATAGGAGTGATAACTGCTTGGAGAAAACCAGGAATATGAGCTGCACAGTACATTAGAGAAACCAAGCTCTAGTGGAAAATATTGTAGCATTTTATAAGTGATTACAAATTATGTTAGTAATTACGTATATCTAGCTAACACGTTTTGGGAATATATATAAAGACCAAATTTGACAGTGTGCAAATAAAAATGTTTGATTCTGATATTTATTTTGTGAGAAAAGGCAATCAAGGAAAACAGCTGGTTATATTCTTCAGATTAGTTAAATTTGGTTTTTTTTAAATAATTGATATAATTTCATACAAAACCTACATTCTTATAAATCAAATTGATTCCCCCAAATACAATCAGATGTCTATTTCTTAGGGAATAAAAAACAATTTATTGACATCTTCTGTTTAGAAAACAAGGACCGAAATGTGACACTCATTAGGAAGGCAGGAAGGATGTGCTGTTTCACTTCTTCTGACCTGATTGATAGTCTCTTTTCTGCCTCTTGACATGTTTTCTATAATGCAGACCACAGAAAAATAGCTGGCAACTTGCCTTGATTTTCTTCCAACCTTCAGACTTCAAATGCAGAAAAAATGTCTACTAATTTCTACTTCAGTGTTGCCATAGATACAGTTTCTGTAATGTTTTTATTTTTTAACTTCTATCTGTCTGTCTATCTGGCTTTCATCTTGCCAGCTAACAGCTTTTTTTCTTCTTTCCTCCTTTGCTTTCCATACTTTCCAGTTCTTCCCCTGCACCTATTGCACTTGCTTAATTTAATTAAATGTTCCTGTTCTCTTAGTTTTGGTTTGGTAATTCAGAATCCTCACTGTTGATGCTTTGTTCCATATTTTCATCCAATAAGACCCCACAGGTAGCATCCAGTGTATCTTGTTAGGCTTTGAAAGACTCTTTCTTTCTACTATTGAAACTCACAGTAATTAACTTGGCTTACATACTGTTCCAAGGAATGCCTTCAGGTTCTCCCTTCCCGCTCTGTTCTCAGGTTGTACTGGATGTCTCTTTGATTCTGTTTGTGTTAGATACACACTGATGAAGCATAATGCACATTCTCCAGCACTGCACTTTCCCATTTTTTGTTTCTCCCAGAGGCTCTTCGCTTGATTTTTCTTTTCTGTTTATGGTAAAGACATACAAGAGCAGCAACTCAGAAGGCACTGACTATGTAGGCTTAATGTACCTACTCATCTGCAGTCATTCATCACTGCTGTTGGCTAGCTTATGCAACTGCAAAGAGCAAGACAGTTCAGTGATGTACTTAAATTGGGTGCTAACTGCTGCTGAAAATGTTTCATTCCTATTAAAAAATAATAATCACTTTATTAGTCCTTCTTAACAGGTGGACATGTAATTCCTAATGTGCTATGTGAAATTTATAATCTCCTGATCTAATAGGAATAAACAAGATCATGGAAGTAGAGCATCCACAGCAGTTTCGCTTTTCACTCTAGGGACAGTAGCACTGGGTCTGTGGATATCTTGACAGAATTCACACTGTCTTAACTTTGGAGATCTAATGTTTAGGTTTGATTCAGGGCTTTGAAGTCCCTTACATATTTGCTGGACAGATGTAGGTTCCAAATTTAGGTTCTCTAAATAACCTTCCACGGAGAGTGAAGTTTCTTCTTCAGACTGTTTAAGAAACCTGTGATCCTAAATGAAGCACTTAACTTTGATGCCCAACTCATGCCTGGATTTAGCCACTGTTTACTGTTTTCTTACGCACATATGCATCATATGGCATGTTCCTGTTTAGGAAACACAGAGCTTGATTCTCCTTAAATAATAGTTGTCATTGATTTTAATAGGATTGTGCTCAGTGGAAAATTGTCTCAAGCAGCATTCTCTCTTCTTTGAAACTGGGGCAATATGACAATTCTCTTTTACTTCCCGTTTGTTACCAGCAAGCTTTTTTCTGTCTGTAATTCTGTCCTACAGGGCATTTGTTCTGGACTTCCCCCAGGGCTTGGGGGAAGTCTTGTATACCACCTCACTCCTCAAATGCTTCTCTTCTGGCTCTGTTCTTGAAGCAGTGATTTAGGTTAGCTAAAAATGGATTGATACAAATCCAAGATTGATGTTGTTGGAGGATGAGATTGATTAGCAGCATGCTTACTGTGCTGTCTGTTGCCTGTGTATGGACTGAAAGGAAGGGAAAAATGCTTACAAATGAATCAGAGCTACTGAATCTTAGAAACTGCTGTGAAAGAACTAATTCTTAGTGAAAGATTCAAAGTTACAAAATTAATGGTAAGCTTCATACTGTGAAAGTTCTGGGCTGGTGCAGAGCAAATTTTTCGTGTGTTTCCTTTTACAGCTGCTCTGTTCTTGGTCCCTGATGATCAGTTAATGAAGCCTAAATAATAATTTATTGTTTGTTTTATTTTTTATAATAATTTTATTAACAATTTCGGAACTTCTGCTTTGCTGCTTATTGTCCTCTGACCTGCTCCTTCTCCCCAACCTGGCTTAGTACAGAAAATCAGCCCTCCCATGCAACTGAACTGGTTGGCAGTGTTCTTGCGTGCTTTTTAACCAGCTGCAAATAGCGCTGTGATTTACTGAGGAAGTGGGACTTGTCACATCTAGAACAAGCATCTGAACTTTAGGCACCATGTCTAAGCTAGCCATAGGCAGGCAGGCATCTCTGTGAAGGGACTCCTATTGCCAGTTAGCTGTTTCGGAAAGGTAGGGCGAATATATAGCATGATACAGCTCTAGGAGATGTTTCCACACCTTCCCAGCAAGAGGGAAGCTTCGTATGAGCTTCACTCTGTTGTGTCTATGTCCACTCCATGGAGCTAGCGCAGGATATACAAACCTTCCCAAGTGGTGCTTCCAGTTTCACAGCTTCAGAGACAGTCCCTATTTCAGTGTTACGGTGCTTCGCGTCAGGTGTTAGTGAGAAAAGAAACAATCCCTGAGCTCAGTACAAATGCCTTTACCTCTATCATCATAACTTAATAAAATACAAGTAGGAAGAAATGAGAAGATTTCTTAACTTTTCTGTGTGTACAGTATGGCTTTTTGTTTGTTTGTTTTTCCTTGACATTGCAAAATCTGTCTTATAATGTACTAAATGGAAAACCTGGCTTCTAAACAAGTGGAGGCTGTAGAGCCTATTTTTTTCCTAATCCTCTATTACTGACCTTGTAAAAGGCCTATTAAGAACCAGTCAGTGTTGATCACTTTTACCACAGTCACAATCTATGAGACTATTATCTCACATAATCCAAATAGGTAGTGTTATTGTGCATTTTATGCTACAGTTCTTCTTTTGTGCTCAATAAATGCCTAGCTGCATTATTAGCAAGTATTTATCTTGTAGCCCTGAGTTTAGTTAACATTTCTGTGGGCAAGAACCTGATAGTACCAAAAGCAGTACAGATGCAGAAAAAACAGACTAAAGATCTAGAAGATTGCAGGAAGGGTTGGACCTGTTCAAGCAGAGGTGTGGTAATAAAGACTCTAGGAATCCTCCAACAAATGAATCATTACAACATGAATGGTAGGTTTTAGTCCTGATAGTCTCTTCCTGGGCTGTAGCAGAGCCGGTGAAACCTCTGGCTCACCTTTCCCAGTGTGTTGATTTTAGTGCAAGTATCCAGATGTTCACCTTTCTGTCCTTATTTTCCTCTCCATCTCCTATTAGTGATAGTCATGTTTTCCTCCTGTCAGTTTGTCCTTGGTTGCTTCTCCCCCACCTTCCTCTCCAGAGTATATGCTACTGTCATATTTTGATTGCTTGGTATCATGCCTGTCGCGTGGTCTGCTTGCTCTATCTTCCTGTTATAACATTTTTTTTTTCCTCCAGCTATATATCTGATTAGTATTCACCACTTTAAAAAATGCTTCAGTTTTACTCTCCCTACGGACTTCCCTTTAAGAGTGTTTACTTCAGGCAAAGGACAGATTATGCTATCACGTTGTAAAATCCTAATACTACTAATAAATGCCTCTAATGGACTGAATTCTGTCCTTTTTTTAATAGAAGACCACTGAGTAGGTGTCCCATAGCAGTGGCTTTATTGGAAAGGAAAAGTCAAATGAAAAAACATAACTAAAGCTAGCTGTCTACTTTAGAAAATTAGAAATATCAGAATCTATCAGTCAAGAATCCCTTTGCAGTTTTCAGTTGCTCTGCTGACATTAATGGGCTTACAGTAGTGTGAAAACTGAATCAATACAATCAACAATGTGCCCTCTGAGTGGTGTAGCATATTGCATGGCATAGAACACTGCACTATATGTATGTCCCAGTAAAACCAAGCCACTGCTTATGCAATACAGAAAGGGGCTGGAAAATATATTGGTGATTTCTGTTTCTCTGAGCATGACTGACATATGCTGCTTATATTTTGCTTGGAGTGTAGGATCATTGATAGCGAATTAACAGTAGTCATGATAGATTTTCTCTACATTTATATCCAGTTGTGTCTTTTACTTTCCAGCATGTTTATTACTGCTGCAATATCTGCTTTTGGTGAGCTTGACCTTGGGCTGGTTGCTGTGTATTTGAAATCTACTGAAAGCAAACCTTTGGCCTATAATGCAGCCCATTTACTGCAGTGAGTGTGCTGTTGTGAACAAGTTACCCTAGTTTTCAATGTGTTTTTGGGTAATGACTACAGAATCTTAGTTCTCCATGTGTGGAGCCATACCCTCAAAATCCTTCCTACCAGCTCTGCACACACCCAGCTGTACAAATTGGATATGGATTATGGAGGAGCAAATGTTATGGTGCCCACAGAAAGACAGATGACATGGAGATTTAGGTTAGATATAAGGAAGAAGTTCTTCCCTGTGAGGGTGCTGAGGCGCTGGCACAGGGTGCCCAGAGAAGCTGTGGCTGCCCCATCCCTGGCAGTGTTCAAGGCCAGGTTGGACACAGGGGCTTGTAGCAACCTGCTCCAGTGGAAGGTGTCCCTGCCCCAGGCAGGGGGTTGGAACTGGATGAACTTTAAGGTCCCTTCCAACCCAAACCATTCTATGATTTCATAATACTGAATATGAGATGACAGAGAGAGAGCTACAGAAATGTATATAAATCTCTTCTGGCAAAACCAGGAGCTGCTGCTTACAGGGCATCACTGGAATTCAGCTGGTGGGTCCCAGAAGGTCTGAGAAGGTTCACAAAGCATACCTCTTCAGGTGCTTTGAGAACAGGCTGTGTTACCTGACTAAGACCAGTTTTCTACACAGTTGCATTTTTCTCTCATTGTGTGTGATTGTTAATGGCTGAATGTAGAGAAGAAGGTCACTCTGGTTGTTGTAGTTTCAGAGTTGGGCTTTCTGACAGTTGTCCAAAGGTCAGGCTGCTTGTTCTTTTATTATCTGTCTTGAGTGTAAATAAATAAATGAAATACATTGAGGCAAAAAATCCCAAACTATAATAGTTCAGAGTATCTTTTCAGATGAAATGGCACTTTATTCCTTTACAAAACGTTGCATAGAAGGACACGAAGAAAATGTACCAATTCAGCTTCTTTTGAAAATGCTTTCTTAAGACTGCCAACTTATAAAGAAGCAAGGGGAACTATTGTTACATGCAATGTGACAGCTAAAGTGTCGTCTTTAAAGGAGTAGAAGGTTTCTCAATAGCTCTCGTCCATCAGTACAAATTGCTACAGAAAACAGTTTACTTTATGCTGCCCAGAATTAATAAATTAAGTTATTGATGTAGGATCCAGGTCATCACCTAAACTGGAGGGAGAACTGAGGGGCACAGTGTGTTGTTCAAACAGTATGGGTTTTTTCTGTGCAGAAACTATTTTCTCCGAGATACACAGCTCAGCACTTGAGATAATGAATCTTTTTTCTGAACCTGAGGTTTCTGCGTGTTAGCGACGGCATAATATATTGAGGCTGAGACTGATAATGGTACTGAGTAATCATCCTTTTAAAACAGGAATCACTTTGATGAACATTAACATGAATATCAGTGTAAGTACAGGGTGTGCTTAGTACCATTTAACATGACCTTCGTTTTGGTAACAGCTCTAATTAGGTGGGGTTTGTAGAAGCTGACAATCATTTGTGTTTGCATTACTCTACAGTACCTTGTGGATTCTGATATTTGCAAATTTGTGACTTTCACTTTTTCTATATAATTTTTGTCTTATACAATGAGTTTAATCCCAGGTGAAACATCTACAAATTATTTAAGTGCTCCCTGACATACTGGGAGAAGAGTACTCTTCAGGCTGTGGGTTCAGTCCCTGGCAGTGTAAGTCCACAGCTCTCAGACAAGGCCATCTGGGCTGTTTCAGAGGAGGAAGAGACATTAGTTCAGCTCCCACAGCTTCCTAAAGCAGTGTACCAGAAGGTCTTTTGGACACTGATGCTGCCCTAGGAAAGAGATGATAGTATACCTGGGATAACATAGGCTGGGCTTTGAGGGATCCAGGCTTAAACATGCATTCAGAGGATTTGCCTGTGATTTGCTTGTGCTTTGCAATTATTTCAGGTTTATCAGATCGAGATATCATGTTACAATAGACTTTTCCACTCAGCAGCATAACAATTAGAGCAAGACTGGTTCTTTAGGTCTAGCATCTTTTTAAGATGTGCTACGTGAGCATTAAAGGGCTCACAGTGTAACTTGAATTTCTTCACCACGTTTTCTTCCTTGGTTGTCCTGTCTTAGGTGGGAAAGTAAATGTGTCCTCTTGCAACCCTTTTTTGTAAGTGTTGGATTCAGTTCGGTCGACAGTGCTGTTGAAGAGATGCAGTGGGATTCCAATCCAAAGCTTTTTCTGTATCCTTTCCCTTATTTGTGGCATGTGTACACCCTAAGCTTTCCCTTAAACCCACACCTGATCTGTGCATGGAACTGCTCTTACGTAGGCTTTGAGGATAAGGTCACACAAAATTTAAGTTGGTTAAAAAGCATCAGGTCCCAAAATCACTATTTGATGTGGCAGAGAATCATGTCTAGCCTTCCTGTTAATTGTACTATTATTTCTGTACTGGCAATGATGAGGACAATAGTTTGTGTTTGTAAGATGTTGAAAAGCAAACTGCCATAGAAGATAAAAATGCCTTGTATTTGTGTTTGCAAATCAGGGCCTCCTCTTTATTTTTTCAGGAGCCTTTAGGGTGTTTTTGGGTCATATACACAAATTTTCATCTCACTTGCTAATCTAAAAGTCTACTTTTTCTTAGTGAAAGTTCAGATTCTCTCAGTTTTTGGTATTGTAAGATTATAAGACTTTAGGGGGGATTCCTGCTCATGAAATGCATGACATTTTTCATCACTGTTGAGATTTTGTATCATGCAGATATGAAAAAGATATCTGCAGATATCATGCAGATATGAAAAAGTCAAGGTTGGCTCTACAAACATCAGTGGGGTTTAATAGGAATTAATAGCAGTTGAAGGAAATAGTCTTGGTTTTCATTACTACTTTAGTTTAACAATCCTGTGGCTAAATTTTATGGTCAGCCAAGATTCTGGATGTAGATGAGTCTGTATTTCTCCAGAAAAATGTAGAAATTGCTCCTTTGGGATTTGTGAATTATTTTTTTTTCCTCATATGCTGTTATACATCATCTTTTATTTATCAAAAGGTAATTTGAAGTTCCCATTACTTCTCTTCAGTGTATGAGGAGTCAGTAGCTTAAGGACATTGAACATCGGCTGTAAGGTCATACATTTTTTTTCCTAAGGGAAGAGGGAGAGCTGTTTGGAGGCATGGCCTGTGGCTCTGAGAGCTGCTCTTGGTTTCCACCACATCCTTAGAAACCCAACAGTTTGCCAGAACTCTTGCAGATTAGGCTTGGAAAAAGGAGAGGGTGAAGGATGATGAAAGGAGAAATACGGAGTGATTAAAGCCCTGCTCTGAGGATAGCACTTTATCTGAAGCACTCTCATTGCAAACAGTTGCTGAATGTTTTTTTCTGTTCAAGGTCAATAAGAATAAAAAATGGGGTTTGCTAGTCAGATGATAACTTCATTACTTTGTTTCAGAGACCAAGGCACACATCATTTTTAGCTCTGAAAGTCAAGCAGTTCAACTTCACAAGGCTAATTGGAAAGCTTGATTTAAAAACATAAATACATTTAGAAATGTATATTTTTAAAGGTAGTAACAAGAAAGGTGCAGAAAGTGCTTCAGCTCTGAATAAGGTTAAAGATGTTTAAGAACTGATTAAATGATTTTTAAAAAATGGTGCTTGTTTTTACCAAAGATATTTCCAAGCTGATAGTATAAGAGTGCATAATAGAGCATGGCAGACAGGGATCATTGTGCCCCTGGAGTTAAGAGTGCATTAGTGTTTCTGTTACATATTATGTATTTTATGAGATAAGACGGTTATAGTGATTGGTGCCAGACTGAAATGTAACTTGAAAGATTGAGACCTGAGATCATAAGTTATATTTTTAGAAATGTATTCTGGGAATTCCTTAAACTACTGTGGTTTGTTTCTGGTACGCTGGATTCCCAAGGTCCCCATTAAGGTTCATGGTTGCATTAAAGGCAGTTTTGTATAAACACGTAGGTAAGCTTAATTCCCATGCAAGTAATTTATGGTCTCATACACTCAACCAGTGGGTTGCAATTTAAATAGATGCTTAATTCCACCAGAACAGGATCTGTGAGTGTATCAGTAACTGACGCATGGGTCTGAAATTCCACGTGAGATCTTTCTGCTCACCAGGAGCGTAAGGATTAGTGTGTCTATGCTGTATACAGAGGGCCAACTTGGAGGCACTTGCTGGCAGATAGGATGTTGGGTGCTTGTTCTTTGCTCCTCAGCAGTATGGGCTGGCTCAGGGGCAGGAAGAGCCTGTTCCCAATTCCCACATTTGACCTCCTTCCTTGGATGTGCTCCGGGACGCCTCTGCTGCTGGCTCCACTCGTGCAGAGCAAAATGAGGAATGGCATCATGTAAACCAAAAAGACATGCTGTGTTCTCAGCTGGGGCCTAATTCACTTGAAACTTGGGGCCAAGATGTAAATTAAGCAACAAAGTAAATTGCTCTCATTGTTTTAGACTCCCTGCAAAGCTCTTTGGGTTATCTTTGGCTCATGGTACGTGATCTGCACCTCTCCTGTGGCTAAGCCAAAGACCCTGTTAAGAATGTCTCTGTGACATTGACTAAATGTCCTTCAGAAAAGGAGGCCCGATTCTTTTCTCACTTGAGTTTTTATTTTGAGGTGACTTTGGTTATTTCATTTGGGATTACTGCTTGCTTGGAGCGAAGAGAAATAGGCTCAGGTTTTTGTTATTGCCGAAAGCAGGACAGGTTCTCCATACCTTGTTCTGTTCCTACCCGTATCTTGAGGACACAAGTGTTGATTTACCCTTGCTATCTGGCAGCATTATACCAGGAACAAGTAATAGCTTTGAGAGCAAAGAACTGAACTTCACTTCGATGTGGTTTCTAAACTATTATTTTCAAAAATGAGCATGAAAACAGTTTCGCTTTCAGTGTGAATGAGATATTGGTGTCGCATTTGGCCTGAGGTATTTATGATTTACTCCACAGCATCAAAACAAACTTTATAAAGAACTTGTTACAGAGCCTCAGGTAGTTACCCACTTGCAGCTGAAGAAGAGATATCAGATGGAAAGAGATACACATATTTTTTATATACACAGAGAGACATCTGTATATAAGGGACTGTGTTACTAGAAACATTTGTCTTTTCATACTGTTAGAATGTTGAAAAGCTTTTTATGTTATGTATTAGTTCTTGAAAATTGCCTGCCAATTTAGTATCAGCAGCATCTAAACAGTAAGTAATTGCTTATGATAATGAGTGCAAACTAATTTACTGGAATATGTTAATATTCACAATGCACTTTAGAACAGCAGGGTATTCCAAAAATACTACTCTCTTCTTTAACTGCAGTGTTTAAGTTGCATTGTTATTGGAAATGATGGCAAAATCATCACAAAGCCAGCCTCTCATTCAATAGCCATCTTTCTGAGAATCCAGCATGTGTGAGCAAGGAGTATGTACTGTCCTTTGAGAACTAAACAGGATATGAACAAAACCTTCTAGATTTAAATGACGAATCTTAATTTCTGATTCGTGTTCATTAGATGAACATTTATAAGACAGACAGAGAGCCCTCTTTTCCTTATGACTTGTAAAATTTAATTTAACAGATTTCAAGGCAAATAGCATACAATCACTGGTTTAATATTTGGGTGTCTTCAATGGATTTAATCTTTGTGTGAGATGTGGAAGGGTTTTTAGAAACATGCTTTATGTGAATCTGGGAAAGAAATACTGTAGTGCAGGAGTCCTCAAAACCTCCAGGTTAGTAGCTGATTCTTTACAGCTGGTTTTTAGTGTATTTGAGCCATTGCTTTTTCCTTCCTTTCTTGGGAAATGGTCTGCTTTGTGTTGGGTTTTTTTAGCAAACTGAAATGAATACTTGTTAAAGAATGGGTTATCCCTGAGCACATTTCTGCACAGAATAATTTTCCACATGCATTGGTGTTACAGTTTTGAAGGGTTCTTAACATTATTTTGTATGTTACTATAAAATACTGTACTAAAATAAGGCTTCTCAAACTACTGAAAACTGGTCTTCACTTCAGGAAGTAAAAAGCCATCATAATTTCCTCCAGGCAGACCTTTGGGCTTACACAAAATCTCTGCTCTAATTAGGCTGGGTTAGTCTTGGAGGGTGATGAACTGCTCACCTTTCTTCCATACATAGGTGAGCTAAGTCATAGCTAATAGCACTGGCATATGGAGTGTCAGAGTTGATGCTTGAGTTAGTCCCTGCTGAGATGAATGAAGAGCTTACGCTCCAAAACTGTTTTGTCAGGTTCTCTCCAAACACCGTTGTGGAATCCAGTGGTTAAACCATGCTCAGTAGTTACTCAACTATGTAGAGCAGTGAAAAGCAAAAGATACGTATTTTTCACTGCAGCTTTTTATCCTCTGAAGCTGGCGGTGAATTGTTGCTTACAAACAACAACATAAGGACTTTCCAAAGAAGAATGATAGCAATTATCATAATGACAAGGCATGTAGCATTTTTGTGCCAGACCACAATTGGAAATCTATTATGTAGTAGAATAGGAAAAAGTAGGAAAGAAGTGAATTGGCCCAACCTGGACGGCCCGTGTTAGCTCTTATTATAATGGTCTAATAACCTGAAAGATTCAAATACAGCTGGATCTGTGTACCCCTATTAAACACTATTTGTTTCATGTGCAGATTTGATAACGTAAGTAAACATTGATGTCCCAAAATCAATCTTAATGATAATGACTAGGAAATCTTCCCAGGTAGAGTATCATTTGTATAGCTGTTCTTATTTTCAGTCTTCCCTTGAGCCCACCAACCAGGTATTTTACAGTGTATTTCTTTTTTACCTGATACATCTGTGAGGTTAGAGTACATGTAATACTGGTGAGGACTAGCTTTGTCTTGAAAATGTGAAGCTTTTTAAAATCAGTTATTACTCTGTATATTGAATAAAATGAAATAAAATGAATTTTTGGGCTTACTCATGCTTGGAGTTAGAAAGACAACACAGTGCTACCAGACTGCAGTTATTATGTAGCCTGCTCATCAGTCCTTTGCTTTACCAGGTCTGCCTCTGAGATGCCTCTAGCAGCCTAACAGCTGCTTCAGTGGTGGATTCATGTGCTTCAGGGAGGTTTAAGCTCTGCGTTTTTCCAAAGATTTAATATCTTTCGTTTCAGTTCATTTCTGTTAGAACAGTTGTTATTTTTGCATTTCGGGATGCCACATCTCTAAGAAACTCTGCTCTTTCTGGTTTTCTGCAGCTGTAGCCCATGTATGACCACTTGAAAATATTCAGAAATGCTATCACAACACTAGTTTGCCTGCTAACTATTAGTAATTGAGTAATCAGTAGGAAAGCATGTATGCCACAGAACTTCTTACTCTTCACTACCTTTGCAAACAAGCAATACTAAATGTCACTACACCTTGTCTATAATACAAGTTGCTATTTTCAGAAGAGGCTCCATCCCAGCACACTCTTAAGCTGCAGTGTTGCCAGGACCATCTTTCTGCTGCAGGTAGTATTAGCATCTTACTTTAGTCCAGCATCTGACATCCTTGTGCTTTTATCATTTTTCTGTGAATTTAACAGGCTTACAGTTAGCAGTTCTTTTATTTTCACCATGTTGCACATTTCTTGCAGGACCAGTTTTTACTACTTTGGAGAGCTCTCTTAAGTATTTTAGGATTTTTCAAGATGAAATTATGAGATGCACAATTTAGCAACGAAGATAATATAAGTGTCACTTAAAAAATAACATAGTTAATGCATGATTGGATAGCTGGAGTATTGTGTTAGTACGGAAGCCAATAAGAAATAAAGACTTTAGCCTAGAAGCATCCTAAACACTTGCAGCCAAACTTCTGTCTAACATAATTAAATAACATAAGGCCAGTTATTTCAAATGTTTGCATCTTCATTAAAAAAAAGGGGGTTGATTTTTAAAGGTTGCCAGAAATGCTGCACCTCTTCTGAGAATCAGGATACCACTGAGGGTGCTTGAATAAAAACCTAACTTCAGGCACTCTGTTTTGCGTGATATAATGACTTTTAAAAAATATTATATTGTTTCTTTGAAAAGTACGTTGCCTTTTGATGGACCTGTACAGAGAAAATTTAATTAAATTTAATTTTGGATTTCCCACCACTGGTTTTTGGCCTATATGAACATCTGTGCAGAGCTACTTTTGTGGGAGATGTTCAGATCCAGGTGTCTTCAGCTTAGAGAACTCCCAATTGAGCAAGCTTGGAAACTCTTAACATCGCAAGTTACTCGGCTTACGGAATTCCTAACTTTTGCCAGGTATCTGTTGAGTTTGTAAGGTCCCTGGACTGGAACTGCTGGATGATTTCACATAGGCCACCAACAGATGGTAACAACATTTGGTCTCTATCAACCTGCGTAGTATTTGAGCTCATGTCCTAGTTTCTGCATCCTGTTAGAAATCCCTTCAACTAACCAGCCCCTTAACTGCATTCATTTTATATGTTGGCACGGCTAATAAGCTGTAAGAAGCAAATCACTGCATGTGCAGTTTGTTTATTTTAATGGAATTTAATGTAGCAGTTGTTAAATTGAAGTAAAGGGCCTTGGCATTTCCTAATGTATGGAATGTGGGGACCAGAACAGTCCTATTGTCTTCAAGAGTCCTTGAGTTTATTAATTTCAGTCAGAAAATGCCTTTGCATTCTATCTGTCTGGGAATATTTTTCATCTCATTCTCTTCTCATATATGTTTCCCAACAACACAATTTCCACTTCTCAAGACGCTGCTCAAGAAATTTAACTGTAGGTTGACCAGGTTGGGGGAAGAATAAAACCTTCTCTTATTTATAAATGTTTTACTTCTTTTCCATCTGACTTTTTGCCAAGCTTCCAGAAGCAGACAAGTTGTATCCTTGTTACCTTTAATAGAGTTATAAGGAATTAGAATGTTGCATGTTGACTGCAGTATGACATTTAAAGCAGGCTTTGATTTCAGAAATATATCATTTTCTAACCATCTACATTGTGTAAAGGTGCAAGGCAGTAATGGGAATTATTTGACTTACATTTCATGCGGAAAAGTTCTAAATTCATTTTGAACAGCCATCCATGCTGGAAAAGTGGTAGGTAATAAGCAGCCAGTAGAATTTTTAAACTGAGAGATTCTGGAGAAGAACAGTAATTTTCTTTTACCAGTCCGTGTCAGATTTGCGTTTGAAAGACTGAACCCTTTCATAAAATAAATCACAGTTTTTGTAAAAATGGACATGATAATGAGGTCCACAAACCCCAGAACTTGATTTCTGTGAACATTTCGAAAGTAATCAAAATAATTTTACAGAATCAGTGCCTAAATACTAGCAAGTCTATTGGCATTCAGTAAATCAACCCACGTTTTGTTAATAAGTCAGATGAACAGATACTCTAATTTCTACATGCTCTTAGGAGTCCTTTCAGCTAGTTCTTCCTTAGCTAAGGTCCTTCTCAAAATTATATTCATTTTAAACAAAATTGAAAGCTCTTAGTTTGATGTGCCTACTAAAACTGAGTAGTACTTTACTCCAGTTAAGTGATCTAATCTAAATGAATGGGGTCATTCAAGGTGTAGGTGCTACTTGGTTTGAGTGAAGATATTAGAATCACTCCAGATGAAAAATACTTTAAATTCTATGAAACTTACTTTAACCATCTGTGTCATTTATGATGGTAAGACTTATGCTAACTTGTAATGCTGATGCTACGCTGCATTAAGAGTTGTTCCATATAGGTGTACACATCCGCTGAGCCATCATCACTCACAGGTTTTAGTTGTTTGTCCCTTAGTGACCCTGTTGATATCAGTAGAGCTAGATACTCTCATTGTAGATAAATAGGACATTTTGACTTGAAATATGAACATTTTGTTCCAAAAGCAGCAAAAATAACAAATCCTATTTTTTTTATGGAATGGCACCTTGTTTCCAAATGTTGCTCTCTCTTGCTGCAGATATCCAATAGCTTCTGTTCCTCTGTCCTTCCAGAGCTCCTGATGACACTTCAAATGTGTAGCACCATTGTCTGGCTAGCACCGTACACTGAGTGTACTGACTGGCCCACCAATATTCAGCAACTACCAAATGCCAAGCAGAAAATATAATAGTTGAGCTCTACAAATTTCTCTTTTTCACAGTCATTGATTTTCATTAAACTGCTAAGAATGAATTTTGTTTGAAATTGCTGCCTACCCCTCTCTCAAATTTGGCAGAACTTGGCTATTGGATTAAGAAGCTATTGGAGGATGAGCAAGGACAGTAAATATGTTGTGTGGCTCCATAAGTTTATCCTTCACAGCAAAAATTTCTAGAAATAATACTTCACATTTAAAACTTAGGAATTAAAATCACAAGAGCAATTGGAACTGGAATGGACTATTCCCCCTCCCCTCCCCCCACTTTATTATGGCGTGCATTGTAAAATATAAACCATGAGCTATAAAGCACAAAGAGAGAAACAAGGAGGGTTTGTGTTTGTATAGCACCTTTAACATTTAAAGGGTCTTAAATAAATTTGGCGATCTCCCCAGATGGAAAAAGCATTTCTTTCTTGCATTACCAGGAAATACATGACATGACCTAGTTTTCAAGGCCAGGTTGAATGGGGCTTCCACTGGTCTAGTGGAAGGTGTCCCTGCCCTTGGGAGGGGAGATGGAACTAGATGAGCTTTAGGGTCCCTTCCAATCCAAACCATGGAGAATTCCATGAACCATATTCCATGGAGTTCTCAGAAAAAGTGATGACCAGACCATGCGTCAGTCCAAGTCTCTGAAGCCAAAGGTATAGTTGCACATGTATTAGTTGAGCTAGTGATCAGTCTCAGGTTGAACACTTCTTTTAATTAAGAGCCTGTTGTCAGAAAGTCATATTCTGGGAAGACTCTACGGATCATTTTAGATGGGTGAGAATGTTGTTGTGCCACCTACAAAGCATTTACCAGGTCGTGGTACTGTGCACATATCATTGCCATACACTGGAGGAAAGGAGAAGTAAGAAAGTAGTGCTTTCCTGGTTTTCCTGGTTTGTTTGGTTTTTGGTCTGTGTGCACATGCCTTTGCGTTTGTGGAGGGAGAGCATGGTGCCGAGCTGGTTAAGCTACCTAAAGCAACTCTTTCCTCAACGGTCTGTGGAAAAAAAATGAGGAAAAAGCTTCTGTGTTACTGCCTTGGATCTGCAATAAATGTCATTGCAAAGGCCAGGAGTCTCAGCTTGACTCGAGACTGCGTTATTCTATTATCACATAGACCTTTACCTGGAGACAGCTCTTGGGGATAGCTGAATATCATAAACCATGCACAGCACTGTTTTATAGATCTCTGAAAACTTGAAGGTAGTGTGATGAAAAGCCTTGTTGGCTCTGATAAAGCAAATCAGAGTCTCTGCAGTGGATTGGGAAGAGGATTTCGACAATACAGTGTAAGGTTGTGTTTTTAATTAATACTAACTCTGTATCATAGTTTCTGTTTATGAAGGAATGTAGAAGGCTGTGTCTTATCTCTACCTGTTTAATACTGGCATTGACTGGTTGATAGAGGTAGCAGACAGCAGCAATAAGGTGAGGGCATTTCTGTTTCAGCATCTTTTATATACTGAGGATAGTGCTTTATTGATTTTTTTCATTTTAATGAATCATTTTGGCTGCTGGTTGATCTGGTTGAGGTCATGTTCATCTAGTTATTGTCTGGGTGAAGCTAGCCTCTTGACCACAACTTTTAAGACATGTCCTGTGTGATGAAACAGGTTCCAGTTCTAGATCACCATCAGCACAGCATTAACATATGCAGAGATTACAGATGCCTCAGTAGTATCAGACACAGTGTTGGAAGTTCAGAGGCTCAGCTAGCAGCAGCCACTGTAAACACGATGCGGCTTCAGTCTCTGTAAGAGAAAAATTGAATTTTAGAGCTTAGCTGTAGCATAGTGGAAGGTGGGTGCCACAGGAGGCTGGCAGTAGGCAGATAGTCATTTTCCATTCTGTTTATTCCATAAGCATCTTTACCTGATGTGGCACGATGATATAAATGAAGATATTAATAACAAAACCCACCAGCAGCAGTCTTTGTCAGTGCTGGTTTAGTCAGTGAGTCTTCTTACAGTTACTCTGGTAAAATGAGAGATCAATGAAATGA
The DNA here is from genome assembly GCF_000696875.1 of Nestor notabilis. Lineage (NCBI taxonomy): Eukaryota > Metazoa > Chordata > Aves > Psittaciformes > Psittacidae > Nestor > Nestor notabilis. Next base: position 55,966 of record NW_009910460.1, read on the forward strand.
AGTAATGTAATTACTAAGGAATTACAGTACACAGTTTGTGATCTTACAGTTGACAAATGTACTGGCAGGGTAAGACTGCTAGCCCCAGAAATTGTTTTGAGTGGCACTCAATTTCCAGGAAAACTATGACCCTAAGGTTTTCCAAGCTGAGTGTGGTCAAAGGAACATCATAAATGCACTCCTGTACCCTGTTATCTACGAATCTAAGAGGAACCTGGCCAGAAAATGAGACTTTATTCTCCATTCTTACCCCTGTGGCTCAAGCTTTTTTGAGACCTACAGGCAATTATCTATTTGAAAATCTTCTTCCCTATCCAGTGCATCTCTTCTGCTGTTAAATAGACTGTACTTAAGAGAAGCCTGATGTTGTTGTTGCAGCAAAGCAGTTACAATCCATATTCAGGCTCCTGCCCAGATTAGTGGGAGAGAGCATACCATGATGCCTTCAGCAGGTAGTTGAATCTGATTTTTAGGTTGAAATGCTTCTTCCAGCAGCTCTTCCCATCTTCTTCCCATGGTTAACCCTAATGGCCATTCCGTTCTCACCTCAACCCTGTGGCATATATTCTTCGTTCTATATAAATAACACATCACAGTCTAAGAAGGAACACATGGAAGAATTGGTTTTTCATCCACCGAACTGATTATTTAGACACTGCCCCCCCTGTATCTCTCCCACCCCACCCCCCACCCCAAAATATTGTGCTTCAGACTTGAAGCATTCCTTCTACTTACCTTAGAAAATCTGTACAAATATGCATGTGGAAATGTTGTGTACTTCTTTTCTGGAACTTCAGCTTGGGCAGGATAAAAATACATAGATGAGAATGTAACAAGAAGTGTTAATTAAGATCTGTATACTGCCCTGAAGTATGATTAATTCCTCCATATAGATGTTTGGGAAACATCTATGTGGATATTTCCATATATTAAGATTGTAACTTATTCATTCTTGGGAATTAGTAGTAGCCTGCACAAATAATCTCACTGGATTCAGCAGGTTTATCAATGCAAGTGATCAGTTACCAGTGGGAATAAGAGGGTTCACATTCTAGCCCACAGTGAAGTACTGATAATATCCAGAAGGAAGAAAATCACATTATTGGTTAATTTCTTGTTATAACCAGCAGTGCTTACCCTTCATGGTTTTTTGTAATAGTTAAAAATTGCTTTACTGTTAATGAAAGGGCAGCTGATAGTTTTCGTTATTGATGTTTATAGGCTTCAGTCTTTAGTTTTTCAGCTACAGAGTGTGATAGAATCACAGTTCACTGGGGTCCAGAGCTCAATCAAACCATTGCTTTCACTTAATCGGCATCTGAAACCTGATGTGGATGTTGGAAATAAACATTAAAGTTACTAAGATTATATGGGAAAAATGGAATCGTGTACACTGGTGCGGTATACCATAAACACGAAATGGGGATGAACACGATGAAGGTAGAAAGCTGTTGATTTGTTGTTGATTTGAGCAAACTATTAAACTGCATCAAATGTGACTTCAGAGCAATAAATACTGAAAAGCTTTGCAGTCATACACAGTAATAGATACAGTAAATGGGTACTAAACAAAATATTTGTCTGCTTAATACTGTATAGGTAAGCGGATGTCCTTGAGTTGCTGCCAGGCTGTGCTGAAATGAATGCTCTATTTCAGAAAGATGAATTTTGCAAAGAAGTAGGGCTTGAGGGACCCAGACCATTAAAAAACATTACTGTATCTTGACCACTGTCAGTTTGTTACAATAGGAATCATGCTTTTATGGTTAGGAATTTCAAAGAGCTGTATGGACATTTTTCCTAAACATTGTGTATATGCATGGATGTGTAAAGAATTATGCAGTAAATTCTGTGGCTGAGAGAGAGAACTGGCATGTTACAAAGTTGCCTACTTAAAAGTACTGTGCTGATGGCGTTGCTATTCTTGACATTCTAATTCTGCTGCTTTCAATTCTCTTGAGATGATAAACTCCAAACAACACAGTGCCATAAGCTAAGAGAAAGAAGGAGGATGACTGGTTTCTAGTGACAGTGTTCTGAAAGAGCGGCAGAGACATTATAAGGTTTGTCAGGGAGCATAAAAGCCTTTATGGAGCAAGTGAATTAGGCTTCCTCTGTTGTTTCTTAACATATCTAAGACTGGCAGTGAGCAGGGTGGTTTCAAACAACTACTCGGTTTCTTGCTTTTAATAGTTAATGGAAGGTTGGACTATAAGCTGAGATCAATCCCAGAGTAATAAATTTTACATTATTATATTTGCCTTTCTTGAAATACAAACATTAGAGGATCTATTCTCAAATGGCTTCCGACCCATTTTTTTCATAATTAATACAGGAAATTCAAGGAACGTGACTCCCTGTACAGCTTAGACAGAGGCAGAGCTGTATTCATCAACATGGATTCATTAGGCTGCTACCAGGCAAGCAGTTAGTTTGAAGAGCTACAAAATGGTCAGTTATAAAAAAGGGAAAGCTTTGCCATGAAAACCATAAGCTCCGTGTTATCATAGGTGAAAGATAAGTTTTTTAACTTTGATGTTGACTCTACATAGTTTAAGATTTACAGCTAGATATATCCAGCCCTACTGACATAGACCTTGGCTTCAATGCAGCAGCAGTGTGGAACAAATTGCTCTTCATTTGTTTACTTGAAGGGCAGTATTTAACAAAAACCCATGTCAGAGGTTCACTCTGAATAGGAACAACAGTCTCTCGTTGTTCAGATCTGGAGACTTATATTTGGGTCATTGTATTCAATATGACTCCACCATGGCTCAGACGGCTTTTTCTTTGTCTTCTGTATTGGGTAAACACATCTGTTACAACCAAGAAAAGGAGAATTACGCACTCCCACTTAAATCTTATGTACTATTCAAATGGTTTCATCTGTGACATTGAGGTGTAAGGAGTTGTTTTTTCTCAGCCTTCTCATTTTTGTTACTTACAAAAACCTCATTCATGACCTGACACAGTATTTTATGAAGTCAACAGAAAGGCTGACACTGTTTTTAATGAGCTTTGGATCACGCCCTCAGTTTTTCATCAACACAAAATAAATCCTTTCACTGCAGACACCAATGTGAAATGTACTGTATGAAGGTCCAGACTCAATCTGCAACTAGCTCAAGATTTGAAGTCAACACGAGCAGCAAGTAGGAGAACTTTGGGACCATCAAGAGTGATAGTACCCGTCTCATGTATCTTTGTTCTGGGATGTACTAGGACCGGAATTTTTGTCACACATGTTCCTAAACCAGACACAGTTTGGTCGTGTTCATTACCAAGCTTTTTCAAGGCATAGCCCCTGTCTTCACCAACTCTTTAGAATGGCGATAAATCCTGATTTCACTTGGGAGTGTAAGTGAAACCTTAGATACCAGATCTGTTACTGTGTTTGCCTTTGCTGAAGGGAGTTGACAGGTTTTCCTAAAACACACAGAGGTTGGTATTTTGCCATCAAGAGAAAAGCCAAGAGATCTATTTGAAGCACAGTGCAAACCTGCAAGTGTGTTGATATGAAAAGAGCTTACCATTTTTTAAGTGCTATACACAGTGCATAAAATATTACAGATTGTACTGGAAAACACTAATGGGTAGGTATGTAATTCCATAAAGGAAAACTGATGTTAGGCATACATGCAGGATATCTTTTCAAGAAGACCAGGTGACCTTTTTGCTTTGAGACTGATGCAAAGCAGTCTTGCTTAGCAGTAAAGTAGGATTTTGATCTGCAAGTTGAAGGAGTGATGTAACTGTACAGCCCTTCTTGGTTTTGGCTTTAAAAGTTGACGTGTTCCAGGAATTTTAGATCCTCACAATATTTTTGGTCAATCTTGAAAGAAAGTAAGAAAATGACAAGTATGGTGTTATGTATCATCTTCTTACGAGAACATGGAAAGTGTGTAGTGGGAGTATTGGGTGGAATAAAGTGAATTACGTCTAATAAAATTGAGAGTAGCCACAGAATGAGCCAGCTTAGAACAGGTAGTAAAATCAAACATCTGTATTTACAATGCACTGACATGTCCCTAAGCTTCGACCTGTCTTCATAGAAAAGAAGTGGACAGCTTGTAGTGACTTTACAAATGGAAGATCAAACTGCGTGTACAGTTTGCCTGCTAGATGCTGTTGTTAGGCTACAAGTTTTAAGTGGAAAATGTCCAGATATGCTGCTGTTTTAGTGCAGAGGAAATATGTTGATGATGAAGATAAGCACCTGATTGCTAAGTAGTTTTAGATTACAACACTTGTTTAAAACACATTATAGGTTTTGTAAGTGCACACTGGATATAGCGTGCAAAGATTTCCACTCTCGTGAGTTATACATTGAGCATTATGCAAATAAGCCATTACTTACTTAGATGGTAGACTGATCTCTTTTTGTCCCTACATGACAAGTAAAGTGTGTTTCCATTTATTATCCCCATCTGTCACAAGCTGATAAACGTCAGATCCATAGTAGTCTTATCTGAATGTATTTGTTACTGTCTTACTTTGCTGGGCACAGTGATCTATCATATATTGCATATCATTTTCATTATGTAAGGAACGAGCTGCATTTTTTGTCTGTCAGGAGATAACTAGAAGTACTTGATTTCTTCCTTGCAGAGGCCCCGGTCTGGGAAAGCATTTGGTTCAACTCATCCCTGTTCTGCACATCGCAGAGACATGTTCTTCAAGCATATGCTTAAGAACTCTCCTGAATAGATATGCGTTTCTGAATCACAGCTAGGGTATTTTAAGGCACTGCAATTGCTATATTCTATGTTGATTGCAGTGTATAAAAAACCCTAATATTGCACTTACTGCAGAATTTTCAGAGATAAAGACCTGTAAATGTTGAAATATAGTCTTGTTTGGTTTATGAATCTATTTGCTATATGAGAACATCTTGATTTTTGTAGAGTGTTGGTTTGCACTGGTGCAAGTGAACTGATGATACTCATTTCTGTTTTACAGCGGGAACAACATACATCTTTAGCAAAGGTGGTGGACAAATCACTTACACGTGGCCTCCTAATGATCGGCCAAGCACTCGTGCAGACAGACTGGCAATAGGTTTTAGTACTGTGCAGAAAGAAGCTGTGTTGGTACGAGTGGACAGTTCTACTGGGCTCGGAGATTATTTAGAGCTGCATATCGTAAGTATTATTTCCACATGCCTGATATTTCCTCTTGTCTTTGATTGTTCTTGTATGTTTTAAATTGTACTTTTAAAATTGTATTTTGTTTTAATGTAAATACAGTGGTTTGTTAATGAACCTTTTAGGGTCAAGAGTGAACTAAATGATAATGATTTATAGCATACAACACTATAAAGGGTCTCAGGCATTTATACAATGCTACTTTATATGGCTGTTCAATTAAAAATCATATAATGTACAGTCACAGTACAATAAAAAATCATACCTTTACAGATACAGCAGTTTACTGCAGTCTAATTACATAAAACAGGATTTAGCAATGTCAGAGGAAGGTGCATTAATCCTGGAGGATCTAATCTGGAATCCGATGGGAGAATTACAGTGTATCACAATTGACAGTGCTTATTGTTAATACTAGAATTTACCCTGTGATTTCACCATTCCTTTCTGATGATAAATCTTAAGCAGAAAGCAAGATTGTCAAGCTAGGAAGTCTGAAAACGTAATTTCTGCTGCCTTAAAGCAAATAACTAGCAATCAAAATTGAAAGCATCTAGATTTTTATGGCAACATAAATAAATAATCAGTTGAGATAAACACAGCTAGGGCAGTATAAAATTTTGCTTAGATTAGTCTCAACTTTGTTAATGTATTAGTTCGATTTTTATTTAAGAATCTCTGTAGTTTCAGGAACAGAATAATTCCTTTTGAATGAAATTACTTACTGATCTATAACCAATTACACTTTTACCCTCAGAAAGCAGTGGTCATTCACTGTGATTCAGGAGTGGTAACTTTCAAAATTCAGGGGAATTATGGTATTCAGTCTTCCCAGGCTCCTTATTCCTGGAAAGGCACTCTTGCATTGTGGACCTAGGTGATTTTTTTACTTTATTTACTGGCTTGAGTAAATAAACAAAGAAAAAAGGCCTTAAATAAAATCCAGAGGTTGCCTATACCCTTCTCTTACATTGAAAAAACACACAAAGAAAATGGCTGGCTGGTATTGTACAATGTTAATTTAAAAATGTGAGCAAGGTAACTTCTCCCAGGTGCCAGAAAAACTGAGAGGCTGCATTTTTCAAGGCAAGTATTGTGTTGCTGAAGAGAATTTCCAAAGCCACATCCAACATCAGGTGGCTTTTTATCATTTGTCCATTTCTTTGCAAACTGAGACCAGAATCACCCACTGAAATCAACAATGTTGCTTTCTTCTTACAGTGTTTTGTTTTTCATTAGCATAATAAGGAATGTTTTTCTTGTAGTTTTACTATACCTGAAGCCTATCAAAATCATAATATTCATGTAATCTTTTGTCTAGCCTTGATTTTTCATTTTTAAACAAATACTGGATTCAGTAATGGAGTTGGAGATCAAAAATGATTGCCTGCTCATGTTTATTTTATTTTACTTTACCTTTCCTAAATACCTTTCTAATACCCATGATGTAGCAACAGATGGTAAAAATGAAAGAGTTACTGAGTTTTCTGTGGTCAGAAACACTACCAGCTTAATAGGGATGGGGAAAATAATAAATTTAACTTTACTGGTCTTTTGAATTTTCTGTGAGAGCAGCAACAGGACTATTATAATCATACTCTGGGAGGATGTCCTGGCCTCCTCCTACTGCCTTTCCAAGAGACATCAGGAACCTCCCTGGAGCCTGCTCTATTTCAGAGCAAAATCCATGATAACTGTGCAGAAATTTCACTGGAACAAGGCTTGATCTTCTGAGAGCTGCTTCAATGTAGACTCTCTCTAGAGTGAAGGTGCTAAGGGATTGACCTGAAATCCTAACACACCTGGCAAGGATTTTTTTTAAGGGTCATCAGTGTTAGGTAAAGCTTGGATAACTGCTGGGATATAATATCCCAGAATCTTTTTCAAATAAGGATACCATTTGAAAGAAAGTTGAGAGGCAGTATTTTCAGAAGCACTCATGGTACCAAAGAACATATATCTTATTAAAGTCAGTGGAACTGCAACCACTTCTGAGAACTTAGCCTGAGACCTGTTTTAGCTCAGCAAGATACTGTGAAACATCATCATGATAAAAATGAAGAACATAGAAACAAAGTAGCTGTATATATGTTATATTTGAAAAATAGTTTATTGGATTGAAGTTTTTCAATACTGGCAGCTGCAGCATTAAACTAGCTGTAATAAAAGCTGTAGGAGGGTTGTGTCATTCAAAACTTCCTTCCTGCACTGATGTTGAGATGCCACTAAGAATGCCTCCTCTACTAAATACCCAGAAACATGTGAAAGTGAATAGTGGAAGGTGAAAAAATGGGAAGGAGAGAAGAGTCTGCATGTTCCTTTGCATGCACCCACTCACCAGTTTTGTGTAATGAATATGCATGACCAGTAAATGCCTGTGTACACTGAGATGCACTGTGCATGGATAACTTACCTGCAGTATAACAGCTACAACATGATAACAGGGGTATAGCTGTGCTTTTGTTATGCTGGAATTCAGTTTTACAGCTTGATAGAAAGTGGTTCTTTTGATACCGAGCTTTCATTTTACTCAGGAGGTCATTAATCACCCAGTGACAAAATTTGGGGCAGATGTGTAAGGATAGGGTTTAAGTGTCTTTTCAGCAGAATGACAGCAAAGAAAGTTTAGTACTATTGCTTTGAGTTAAAAAATTGTAGATCATAGTCATCCCTAGCATGCTGGGGAGGGTGCTTGTTTGGGATGTTTCAGAACAGAGCTGTGAAGTAGCTTGCTCTTAACCTTCTGCATTCTAGAAATGGAAGAGGAAATTACGAGTTTGATTACAGTACTTCAGTGTGTGCTTGCCCTCTTTATTATTCTGTTTACTTAAAGACGATGTAAACCTAATAATGAAATCAAGCTCATAACAAATTCTGATTTCGAAAATTGCTACTTGATCATCTGAATCACAGCTTTAGTGTTAGGTTAGGAATGCATTTATTTAAAGTAATCATTTAACCTCCCCAAATAACCATTGTTAATATGAAGACATTTAAAAAGTTGTGTAATCTGTGTTGCTACCAGATGCTTAACAGTTCCAGTGCAAATATTTTGAATTCCAAGATAGATTATTGTCAAACTCCACCTGCACTGTAGCACCCTCAATATAAAGTACTGGTTGTGTGTATGAAACATATGCATCCCTGTGCTTCAAGGAAGGGATGTTAATATGATTTAGTCATCTAGAGAAGCAGTGTTTAGTTTTCATAGCAATCACTTGACTTCTGTTATGGATGTGGTCTCCTGTGCAGCCTCTGCTAGGAGGTCTAGTTCAGGAGGAAATAGATTATCATGCCTAAAACTCCACTGCTGCTTCCTTCTCCTGTTGTCAGATAAAAGGACAGAGAGCTCTAAGAGTTACTATAATCCTCCTTTTTTTCCTTTTCTTGGCATGGTCCATATCCATCTCCATGCCAAAAAGAAAAAGGGGGACAGCTTATTCACACAGCGTTCAGCTGATGAGCATGTGCATTTCTGTGCTTAGCTTCTTTATTGATTTCTAAAGCCTTTAGGTGATTCTGTCAGTGATTCCTGTTCCTATCTCTGCTCTTCTTCTCTTCCCACCCTCTTCTCCCAAGCCATTAGTATGTATGTCATCATCTTACACAGGCACTGTGCTTTTGCTGCCTTGAGTTTCCAGATTTGCTATGGTGAGGGCAAAGATATTGCCTCAAAGAGCTAAGAAACACTGTTAGATTGCTCTTTCAGTAGCATAGGAAACTAGCATTCTTCTGTGTGGCACAGGTAGTATTTGCTCTAGTAATGAAGACAAGAAGGATAGATTTCCATCAGTAGACTTCAACCATATATAAGCAATTGTTTTAGGTATAAATTATGCCATGTTTTTATCTTTCATTGTCAAAATGAAAGACTTTATAACAAAAGGTAACTGTTTGTATGCCTGATGGAAGGAGTGAGCAGTTTCTGTGTCTTCCATGTTTGTGTCATTTGTTTTAAACCCAAAGTATTTTGGGAGCACAAAACCAGTGTGTTTTTTTTATGGTCACAGCTGATTTTGAAATTGAAAACAAGAAGTTTGTATGGGGGATAAGGCCACCAGAACATTTCAGATCTTACAGCTATGGGACACCAGCTACTTGAGCTAAACTGGGCACTTCTGTTGTTTCAAGCAGGGTGAGAAATTACTGATGAAGCTCATTGACGGATATGGAAGCAACGTTGAAGTAGATGAAGTGGTGAAGATCATTCTGAGAACAAACATCCTAAGGTTTAAAACAAGAAATAAGGCAGATGTGACAGCATTTGAATGTTGTCCTAACCGTCTTCTGGGCGAAGCTGGGGAAAACCACCCTGTAATTCCAGAAAGAGATGAGTGGCAATCCTACCATTATACATGATATAATAAACATTAAAAAATGAAAAGAAATTAAACGTAGGGTAGATTGTGGTACATATTTTTTGTTTCATTCTCTTTAATGTTATTAGGAAAATATATTATAGAGGAAATGTAAACCAGTAAGAATAATACTGTGATGGGAACGCATCGAAAACTATTTTAAAAGATGTGGTGACATGTTACCTGAGAAAGTATGGTATGATTAAGGATAGATAGTATCAATATATGCAGAGTGTAACACAATTAGCCTGAAATACTCTGAAGATGCAGCATTACTGGCATGCCAGCTTAATCAGTATTGTATTTAGATTTTAAAAACGTGTTTGTGAATCCTTCAGAGTTACAGTTAATGACTGAGGTGAACAGTTGTAGGAGAGGAAATATTGTACAGGTTACAGAAAATTGGGGTTTGGATCATGAATAAATTCAGTTTGTGCTCTTCGTCTCAACTTACTTAGGTACTGCATCGGTTCAAATGTATACTGTAAGAAAAGCATTTTTCATTTGAAACTTTCTCCATGAGGAAGGTAATGGATAGAAATAAAGGGAAAGCTTTTGAGAGTATTTGTCAGCTTTGGTTCAAAATTCTCCTGGTTTAAAACCAAGAGAATGCTTCCCCGTTTTCTGAGCCATTTATTCAGTTTCTGAATATGATCTACTGAAATTTTTATAAACTAGGAAAATATTTTAGTATTTCCAAAGGAAATGCTGACTTTTTTGTAAAAAATAGAGATGGCTATCAAGGGGGTTTAATTTCATCTGTAAGTTACTAGAAAATTCTGCAAAAGTCCTCTCTGAACTTTTTTTCTACTAATTTTTTGGAGCTTTTGGCAAACTAAAAGGACTATTATTTACTGCTCCCATCCCTCCGTCTCTTATACATATGGAGTATTCTTCTGCACAAGGCTTTTAATAGCTGACTGTTAGAGTCTATTGAACATATACATAATATATGGATAATTTTAATTTATGCAAGTATAATGACCTTCCCTCAAGTAAACAGAAATAGTAAAACTTGAGTGAGGATTAGAGTTCTGCATTGAGCGTACCAGAGACAAAATTGCAATGCCTTAAGATAAATTAATTTGTTATTCTTTTTTGAATACTTCACATATCTTGGGCTTAATGCCTAATGGAAAGTCAGTTGAAACATTCTTATTGACTTAGTCGTAGTTGGATCAATGCCTAGAGATTTGGATGTACTTTCAGTGAGACTGATAGTAAAAATACCTTTGATTTTAGTGGTTTGTATTGGAGCTTATTAATTTCCCAGGAAGAGCTTAATAATATTGAAAAAAGATATATTCCCAGAATGATGTTTCTTCTAAAAATCATCTTTCAAGTATGGAATTCCTGATTATTATATGTGTATCTGTGCAATGTAAAGATTTGGTAAGGCCAGTGGTGGCATGTATATGCATGAAACAGTAGTGAACTTGAAATCAAATTATTTATGTCCAGGAAGGGCTAAAAGAACTGGGTTTCAGGAATCTGATATTGTAGAAGTGCTGAGCATGCACATCAGGGGCTAAAGTCAATGGAAGCTGAATATAGTCAGCACCTCGGAAAATCAGAGAATCAGGACATCATCATGTCAGCTAAGTGGGCACGAGGGATCACTCTGCAGCCCTGGAAAGAGGTTGGATCATTATGTTTATCAGGGTTGGGAAATTTAATATTCTGCTACCTGAAGCATGAGAAAATTTCTAAAGCCTGATGTTATCTAAACCGTAATTCTGCTAATGTTTGGTATTCCCTTATTATGCTTATATACATCATATTTATTTATGTGGGGTTTTTTTCCTCATTCATACAGGTGTATGAAAAATGCTATAGGAAGTTTTACTGTTGAGGGCAGTGATCGTTGTTCTCTTTGGGGAACTTAAAACTCAGCAACCAAACTCTGTGTTACTCTTTAAACTGAAGAAGAATTACTAAGAAAGAAGGATTTCCAGATTTGCTTATGGGTTTGAATAAAGAAAAGCAGTGCAATCAAAAAAGAATCATTTATAGGACTAGACAGGCAGGTGAGAATGCAATTCAATGTACACAAACATTAAGTTAATTAGAATGGGAGCAATGAATTAATCTAGGGAATTTGTGCTAAATGCAGCAATCATTTACCTCACTGATCAGGTTAAAGATCTAAGTCTGTAGGAAAGAAAATAAATAAATTACTGCAATGGTCAGGCCATGCCTTGAAAACATTCAATTAAGTTATTCTTTTGTGTTAGCAGAGACTAATACAAAAGATAGATTAAAAAAGCTCTGAAAAGGGATTTGATGATGTAAGCTGTTTGTTAATTCCTCATCTTGAATACTCTGCACAGTCTGAGGAACACTGGTCTATTCTTGCCATAAACAGGCCAAATTTCTGAGAGAAGGTTACGGAAATGTGCTAAATCTGGCACAGAACAGACTGACACCTTAGTGTATGAAAAATATGAATGGAATTTGGACAGTTGCTATAATTAAACAGCTTGGCTATGACATCTATCATGGAGTGCAAAGGGGAAATTGTGATGCTGGCACGGGAGGTCTGATCTCCCAGCTGTGATTGACTTGTTTCCCAGCATAGAAATGGGCTGGGGAGTAGCAACTCCTTTCATCTTCCTCTTATCTTGTGATGAATTGAAGTTCTCACTTCTTCCTCTACCCAGCTGATAACTCCTTTGTTCATCCTGGTCCTTTCATGCTTCTGGGAGGATAAAAGCTTCCTTCTACAAAAAAACCCATGCTATATGATTGAGGCATTGGAACAGGCTGCCCAAGAAAGTTGTGAATGCTCCATCTCTGGCAGTGTTCAAGGCCAGATTAGACGGGGCTTTCAGCAACCTGCTCTAGTGGAAAGTGTCCCTGCCCGTGGCAGGGGGTTGGAACTGGATGAGCTTTAAGGTCCCTTCCAACCCCAACCATTCTATGATTCTGTGATGGGGTCACCACCTGCCAGCCCCTTGGTGAGAGAAAATTGTGCACTCAGTAGGACCTAAATTCTCACTAAAATACCATGTGTCAGTCAAAAAGAATGCTCCAGCCCTCAACACTGGTGAATCTCCTGAAGTGCTTTCTTCTAGCAAAGACATAGAGCCTGTCTGAGGGTGAGGAGATATTTAAAATGCTTCTGGTGGCCCCATATTGGAAATTGGAAATTGGAAAGAATTGCACATGGCCATGGTGTTGTATGAAATAATCTTGCAGAGCAAATCATGGACTCTTAAAATCCCTTCTATCTCATGTATCTCAAGATTACACTGTAAATTGAATACATCCATTTGCTGAACTGCTTAATGTCCAAAGCTTTGTCATTGAATTTAATGGCAAGTCTTCCTTTTCTTTTACTGTTGCAAACTGTATACAAATGGGACTTTTGATCCAGCATGAGGGGCGAACATAAATATTGAACCTAATTTTCCTGGGGCTCTGTTGAGTTTTAAAAAATCCTAAAAAAATTAAGAGTAGAACAGGTATATACTAAAAAAAAAAAACCCCAAACTCCCATAGATGTTTTAGAACCATCCCAGTCTTATCAGGACCTTTTAATCCAAAATTTCCTGCACTGATTACTACCCAGCATCCTTGCATATGAAGGTTACAGTTATTTTAATAACTTGGCACCAACTCTTCCAGAACATTGCCATGTATAAAAAGAGCTGATGAAAAATTTAGCAGATGTTTTAGCAACCTTATTAAGTTTTAAAGAATACTTGACTATTTGAAATAGCAGAACAGTTGAGATGTTCACTGAAACTTGACTGATCACCCAAAGGAAGAAGCACCGGATCACAGGAAATTATTGTGATTATTTGGAGAATGAGAGCTCTGGATGATTGAGGGTCACTTCCAAGAGCTAGTGACTTTTGTCCACCTCATTGGAACAGGCTGCCCAGGACAGTGGTGGAATCACTGTCCCTGCAATAGTTCACAAACCATGTAGACGAGGCCCTTAGTTACATGGTTTAGTGGTGGCCTTGGCAGTGCTTGGGAACAGTTGGACTTGATGATCTTGAAGGTCTTTTCCAACCTGGTTGATTCTAATATTCTATTCTAATATCCTACATGAGTACTTTTCTTCTTATTATTTCTGTTGTGTATTTTATTAAGCATATACTGTTTGTTATATCTAGTAGTATATTATTTCTTCTGAATATAAGCTAGAACCCAAGATCTGGACCATTAATTCCCTGTCTTTTAAACCGATGAGCTCTAAGCGAGGATCAGGATATAGTGTACACTGCAGCACAAAGTACCAGGGTAGCAGTTTTTCAGTGAACATGCAGTGTGAACGATATCCTTTTTAATGCCAGTAACAGAAATTAGCCTGTTGATGCAGAACAGGAGTGAGGGAGAAGCACTGCTGATGGCCTGAATGGCGTCTGATCTGAACTCCACGTAATTCTCATGTCAGTATTTCCACTATTAATTTGTCTGAAGAAACTGCAGAAATACAAGTGAGTATGAGCAGGATCTATATCTGGCCAAAAATCTGCTGGAAGGAGAAAGGTACAGAGGTAGTTTTACAGGACCTGCTACTTTGCTTCAGGCATTTGTTTAAGTAAACATTGCGATTATAGTTAATCATTTTGTGCTAATAAGGAAAGCTCGTCTTAATACTGTTCTGGTCTTGTGAGATACTACCTTAATTGTATCTCATAATGAGTTAATTAGACCACTTACTTAATTCAGGTTTTCCTCTGTGATGCCTCAGTGTCATCACCAAACTGGAAACTTGCTTTAATACTTAATGCTAGTTTGCTTTTTTTTCTTCTTCTTTTATGGTCTTGAACCTTTCTCACTTTTCACTTACACCATGGTGTCAGTGCGGAGTAACTATAGTAAAATCACTGAATTTAATCTGATGGGTAGAACTGAACACACTGGGCCTGGTAAAGTAACTAAACTTTAGTCCAGTTTAGTTACTTAACTCTTAGAATCTTTGACACTAACTCATTTCTCCAGGGTCATACAGGAAACAGAGCCAGAGCAGGGAATTGAACTGCATTTCCTGAAACCCAGGTTACCAGTTACCATAGAATCCCAGACTGGCTTGGGTTGGAAGAGACCTTAAAGCCCCTCCAGCTCCAACTCCCCGACACAGGCAGGGACACCTTCCACTAGAGCAGGTTGCTCCAAGCCCTGTCCAGCTTGGCCTCAAACACTTCCAGGGATGGGACATATCTTCATCTGCTTTTCAGTACCTTACCCATGCTTTCTGATCACTCTCTAACCTGAGCATGACACACTTGACATCTGTGCACCTTCACTGCTGGTGTATCACTGAGCAGCCTTTTCTCTCCCAGCAACAACCATGGGTGTACAGTATTTGCCTTCCCTCTCAATTTTACAGTGATTCTTCCCATTTGACAGTGGGCTGCTGGTGCTGTTAGATCTCTTTTGGTGGGTTTTTTTTTCCGCGTAGAACATGCCAGTCACAAGAATTTCTGCAACAGTAACAGGCAGGATAAGGACTTAATGAACCGATAGTGTCAGTGTTCTGAGGGTTTATGTCTGATGTAACAATCTAACTAACAACAGGTGAGTTTTCCTATTAAGTATTTGGAGAGGCTTAAATATATCTCTGTTCGTGGAAGCCCATTTACCCTGAAGCATTCTGATGTTCCAGAGGATGGATTAGCTGAAGGAACTGACTCATGCATTTCTTGGCTTTTGATAATTACCTAGCTTATACTGAATAAGGGATGCTGGGAAACAAAGGAAAGACACAGTCCTTCAATTTTTCCAGTTCTCTGTGAAATTACCCTGAAGCCTTCGGCGCAGCAGCATGAAACTACTAACGTGACTTTAACTTCCTGTGCTAGAATTTGTAGGTGATAATCTATGTTCAGTCAAGGACAAAATGTAAGTCCAGATATTCCCTCAGGGAGATGTAAATCATGCTTGCTGCTGCAGCATTAGCCATTCTCTGTGGTCTAAGAAAAGCTGCTTGTACAGAACTGGGAAGTA
Organism: Nestor notabilis; assembly: GCF_000696875.1. Taxonomy (NCBI): domain Eukaryota; kingdom Metazoa; phylum Chordata; class Aves; order Psittaciformes; family Psittacidae; genus Nestor; species Nestor notabilis. Next base: position 71,429 of record NW_009910460.1, read on the forward strand.
TTCCCTCTGCGTGCTATGCTGTTGGGTCAGATACTGCTCTTCATCCCAAGCCTCTGAATTGAAGGATGAGGTTGAAACATGACATCCTCAACAATCTCATCATGCTTCATTTTGGGGCTGGAATCTCTTGTCATTTTCCATTCAGCCCTCACCTCTGTGGACTTGTGACTTTCTGCCTACGCCGAGTGCTACAGACTGCATTCTTGCTGTTCACTGTGAAACCCCATTAATGTCCTGAAGCCTTATTGTTTCCCATACGGGTCTTTTTATTCCTGACCCAGTGTATTCCAGGGAACAATAGAGAGTTCCTGGAGCAAAACTAGTCAGCCTTTTCCTTGCATAGCAGATGGAATTTTTAAGACTCACTGTAGATTATGTTGCAGTGCCTTCTCATTTAGGGACAAGCACAAAAAGCACTATCATATGTGAAGCTACTTTACAGTAACTTCTACCAATTAAAATAAAAAGTGGAAAGATTATGTTATAGAGCCTTAATAACCACTCAGCATATTTGATAATGTCACTGCTGTCGATATCATATTCACCACTATGTTTAATAGCTGAACAGATGCAGCTCACTAGAGCACCACATGGTATGCAGCAGCAGGGAGTCCCATTTGACAAGTTGGTTTTGTTTTATTTCCTTCCCAGAGAGCCTTCCCTGATATCCCCCGTTTCGGTAGTGTTTTGATTTCCTATTCAGCCAACAGGAAAAGGCAAGGGGGTTCTGTATTGCATGTTTTCAAAGCAAGAGGGGTTTTGATTTTTTAGTGGAAGTACTATGAAATTCCTAAGAAAGCTAATATAAGGCATGTTTTAATGTAAAATTGTCAGCCCTCGGCTTGGGTTTTAGGAGGTACCGTATACCTGCATGCACAGGTTGCTTGTAGGATAACCACTTCCTGGGTGTTGGAGCTGGCTTCCAGTTTGGGAATAATTTTTTTTTAATTGCAAGATTTTATGTACACATCTGCAAGTCACTTTGCCCAGTGAGCAGTAACTCCTGCTGTACTAGTGCCATGGGATGCTGAAGTTGTTTGGTGCTTGTAGAGTTGGTCTCCAAGGAACAATTCATATGAGCATTTTGTGAGACTTTGCAGTCATCTAATTGCTTGTCTGGAAAAACACCTGAGTATATAGTCTGAGGCTAAAATAACATGTCTGTGCACTTAACTTACTTATTCTAAAAAATCACAGGATAATACAGAGTAGATAATGAAGCCTTGGGTATTTGTTTCCAGGAAGCACATAATAACGACAGAAACAAGACTAAAAATGCTGCAAGAATTATGTATCCACCTCATATTACCTGGTCCATAAATAAAAGCAGAAACTCCCTTGGTTATATTTCCTATTCCTTATTAATGTGGTGATGCAGTTAAAGGTAGGTGCTGCCAAGGGCCAACTAAATTAATGGACAGTGTCTTCCCCAGAGCTAAAACCTTGTCACAGCTTTGTGCTCAGCAGATACACTCCTTGCAGAGATATTTAAGATTTCTGGGTTTCTATTCCTAATCTACTTTTTAAAGTATCTTGCTGGCTATTTAAACTGACATTCTTAAGGCGTTGATTTTCATTTCTTCTTTCTTGCTTTTCACTGCATATTCAAACTCAAATAAACCACCGGCACGTCTCCCTGTCACAGCTGTAGTGTGGTACATGATGACACCAAGCTGTGCTAGTGTGGGAGGAGGGGAGATAGGGGTTGCAAGCACTGTGGAGAACTGATTAAAATTCAAAACGAGCTTGATAAAGTGGAGAAATAGTCTGAAATCAGGAAGATGAATTTCTACAAAGGAAAGCGCCGAGTTCTGTACCTAAGATGGGAAAATCAAATGCATAGCTATAAAATGAGGAATAATTGTGGCCAAGCAGCAGTTCTACAGAAAAGATTGGGAAGTTCCAGCTGATTGCAATTTGCTGCAGAGACAGGCAGGCATTGGTCTGGGATGTATTAACAACTTGTGGGGTGGCAGAGGAGGTGAAGTTTGTTGTTCCTTCAGTCAATGCTGTTGAGACTTTATCTGGAGAAGTATATCCAGTCTTGAGTGCTTGGCTTTGGAAAGGAGGTAAGCAAATTGGGCAACTACTTAAAGAACCAGCAATACACTCTAAATGCATAGCTCCTAAGAAGAGAACAAAAGAATGGTCTCTTTATAAAGGAGAAGACAGGGAGTGACTGGACATGAACATCTTTTAGACCATGTAGGTTGTTACAGAGAAAGCTGTGGCTAATTTGTCCTACCTGTCTGTCAGGGTAAGGTAAGAAATAGTTGGTTTAATTTGCAACAATGCTATCAGATATGGGGAAAAGATTTCCAGCTATGTTTGTTGGTTAGCAGCGAAGCAGGTTACGGAGGCAGGACCTATCAATTTGTACTTTCAAGATCAGGCTACATTCCTATCAGTAATGGGAATGCCATGAGGATTTCTGCTCTGTTTTTGCTAGAGTTAGCCTAGATGCACTTGCTGTTGCTAGTGAGTGATGGGTGTAGCAAGGTCTTCTTAAGCTGTAGACTCCCATTTATGCTGTGGTTTTTAACTGGAAGTCTTAGGTCCAGGAATGATTTAAGATGAATGCTTAGTTGTAAGTGCAGTGAGGTTCTCTGTTTTCATAGAATCGTTTGGGTTGGACGGGACCTTACAAGATCATCTAGTTAATTCCTAAAGACACAGAAAAGGGAGAGCAAGCTGCTGCTAAGCATTTTACTATGCATTGGTCTTAGCATTGCTCCATCAACAAATGCTAAGACTGCGTGCAGTAGCACAAGATAGAACCTGCTCTCCCTTTGCCATATCAACAACCCCACTTGTTTGACACTGAGCCAGCTGCTCTGCTGCTATATGCAGGAAAGAAACTTGAATCCATACATCTGAGAATTGCTCTGTGGCCAAGCAAAGGCCTGGTGGTGTGTTCTTCACCAACTATTGGCATATGCCTCTTCTTCAGCTTGTGGAAAGGTGGTGGTGATGTAACTAACTTTGCCTCTTCGCCCACCTCTCAAATGTTAGCAAGTGTTTGCTCTGGTGGCTGTGTGGGTGTAGTGAGGCAATTTGAAGCGTCCTGGTGTTAATCCAAAATAACCCAAATCAGCTAAATAAATTACTGAGCAGAGCTCACTTGATTGTATTGCAAGAATAATGTGCATTTGGGGTGAATTTATTTTCCAGGGTTCTGAGTTATTTGGCCAGTTCACTGGCTGCAGATAGTATGTGAAATGTTTTGGGGTTGTTTTTTTTTTACGTTGTCTTGTCACAATAATGCATGCAGATTATCTAAAAGTTAATGCAAAGCATGGAAGAAAAGCTTTCCTGTTTCATTTCTAAAATGGACACTGGTTTCTTAACATGAGTGACTATTTGTGATGGGTCTTTCTGATGATTTTAACAGAATGGTGAGTAGAAAAATCTTTAGCTGGTAACAGTTGTCACGATCTTGGGCTTGTATTGTAAAAGCTCAGAACACTGTAAGTATGGAAGAGGTTTTATCTTTTTAGCATTATTCTCTGGGACTGAATATTGAAACTCTCTTAATTACTTTGTTAGTAGACTGGATTCTGGGCTTTCCTCTGGAGCTAAGGCAGGGTATTGCCCTGGGCATGAGCCATGCTGCATCTGCAGAAACTTGGTCTGGGTCAAATGGGCTTGGGTTTTGGGTTATGGCTTTGCAGTGACAGCTGATGGTGGTCTGCTTAGATGTGAACTGGCAACACTGATCTTTTTTACTGCTGTCAGCCATGTGCAGTAGAGAACAAGCATGGTAAACCTCCCCTATTTGTGTCAACCCATCCTTTAATCCCACTTTCTAATCCCTTTCTCTCCAAGTTGTGTCATGCAGCTTCACCAGCTATTTTGCACTTTTGCAGCTGCAAAGGTAGGTCATGGATTTGCTTCATTGCCCCCAAAATATAGAAGTCACCCAGGCTGATAATGTATGTCCTTTCATCGAGCTGGAAGAAAAATGATGAATAAAATCACTGCTGTGGCGGTGTCAGGATTGTCATTTTCTGTGTCTTGTAATGGAGATGTTGTTCAGCATTTCTAATTACGATATTAATCTTAGCTATCACCCTGACACAGGTGTAATATCAGGAATACTAGTGCATGGCAAATTTATTACTGTTGACCCTCAGTCAGCACTTGCAAACACTTGGTTTGCTGGCAGGCCGAATTGGATCCCTGTAGTCCTTCCTTCCCTCACTGAAGATACTTGAAAGGTTCATGCTGCATTTTTCCTATAATGTACAGCAACATTAAAAATTGAGACAGGGAAAGGGTCTTGCGTGATTCATGTTCTCCCACACACACAGTACTTACAAAGTGATTATCAGAAGCATTCCTTTCATTGTTTGAAATTATATACAGGGTTGATTACTGCACCTGAAGTTTCCACGTGTAAGCTTATGCTTTAGAAAGCTGTCTGACTTGGAGTAGTTTAATTGTTTTTTAAGTGTTAGCTTGTGAGAGAGTTCCTAATCATCAGCAAATGACTTGCCTGTGGTGTGTCGGAGGGTACAGAGAAAGCAAAGTGTATTCATGGAAGCACTTCAGGAGGTGAAGGTGGTGGAGCTTTCCTTCCATCCTACTCTGCTGTGATTCCTTGTGGGCCTCACTGGTTCTGAGTGATGGTAAATTATGATATTAAGAGAAAAACTGGCACTCATCCTTTTGGTCCTGTTGGGTAGTTGAATAGCAGTGCTTTGACACTTAAAGCTGATCCTTGGGAATTCAGTGGGCGTTTTCTGCTACTGCTTGTCTGGCTCTTTTACAAATGTTCAAGGCGGGATGCGAGTATTTGGGTTTTTTTCCCTCCACTTTAAGCACATGCGCCTATCTCAGGAGAAACTTCATGGGTTTTCAAACTTGTGTTATTTTGATCCAATGTAGGTTAGAAACACCAAACCTAACCCTTGTAGATGCAAATCAAGAGCTACCCATTTAGCAGCTGTCCACATGTTTCTGTTCACCACCACAAACTGGATGCAGAAGGAGAAAGATCAGTGATCTCATCTAGGTAGTACTGCTGTGTAAGTTAGGAAATTATGTTTTTCCAGTCTCAATGGAAACTGGAACATGGAAAATTTTTAGAATTGGGATAGAATGTATAGGTGAAGGCAAAGGAGCTCTTTCCTTGGCATCACTAAAGAATTGGTGCTGACTTCAGTGGAACTTGGACAAACCTGGATTCAAATCCTTTCCCCACCTAGTTCAGACTGGGACCTGATCTAGACTCCCACATTGAGGACTTAATATCATCTGTTGACTCGCCTTGGTGACTGAATCTTTGTTTCCTTCTGTGTTTCTCAAAATACAAAAGTTTTAATTTTGTTGCTGTACATGAGAATAGTTTTCAAAGCTTTTTTTTTTTTAATTTAAGATTAAACACATCTTCTATATATTAATGACAAAAGGGTCCTCTTTATTTTATGGTCATTATAGTCCCGATTGCTGTTCCTTGTTGTTGCTAAATTCAGGAGCCACGTAGCAATGATTTCCTGTTGGAAGATGGCTGAAACGTTTTCAATCAAAGTTCAGGATGGAGATTAACTTCATATCTTGTTAAAATAAATGGAAAGAATTCCTAACTGTTGCTTCTAGAATTGTTTAGAAGTGCAGGAGGCGAGGAACATGGAGAGCATTGCAACAGTTGCGTGACATTAGGGACACATTATAGTCACGTAAAAAGTAAAAATGTCACTGTGCACCAGCTCTTAGCATGAAACATGGCATATTTGCACTTCCTAGAACGCACTGTACATATCCAAAGGCCAAAACCTTTTCTGAAATCCCTTAATACCACTGAATTTATTATGTCTTCTTAGCACAATTGTATATGCCTGGAGATGTGGACAAGGGACATGATGATAAAGCACTGTAGTGATGGAAAAGACAGAGCAATTAGGTGAAGCATCCTCTTTTACATTGTGGTGGGTATTTCCCTAGCTGTAAGAGAGGTTTATGCATTTTTTTATTACCAATTCTAGACACCTGAGATATTTTAAATCTGCATTCTGTATGATATTTGCTTGATTATTAACACCCCCTGGAAAACACAGTCAACATAATGATTCTCCATATCAATCACTTGTTACAAAACTTCCAAAAGATTTAGTAATTCTGTCAAAAAATTAATGCATTAGAAGCATTAGTATACACACGAAAGATGATTTTTAAAAGGCTTTTTAATGGTTTAAGAATAAGTAACCTTTTAAAAGCCGTTTGCAACTCCCCTTCTTATTTCCTGCTCATAATGAATTCCTGCAGTAAGTCTTTTAAGGCTCTCAGATTAGATAGAGAGCTAAGTCGTTTGGTTTGGTTTCTGTCGGTTATCATGCAATTAAGAGGATGCTTGTGATGGCAGAAGTGTAAATGGAGAAAGCTAATATCACTCTTCATGCAGAATGTTTTGGTCACTTTTTCTCTCGCCTCACATCCTCTGAGTAACAGAAAATAAGTAAGGATGGGTTGCAGCTGGAGAGTCCTTTAATGATTGGTATTGCATCTGATTTATTCTTGACAATTCAAGATATTATTTTGATGCAGACTGTGTCAATGAATTAGCTTCATTTTATTTTTTCTAATTTCCGAGATATTTCTAGTGCAGCATGTACTCAGTGGATAACAGAAACCTGGTATTCAGAGCTTGCATGCAAGTGCATTTTGAGCTTCTAAGAAATGTAAGCGTTTGTCTTTCTGCTTGTGAACCTGCCATGTAATGCTTTTTTTGTTTCATCATACTAAAAGCCCAAAATGGTTCTAGCATTGGAGGTAGGTAATCTAGAGCATCACCTGACCAGCATTTGGCTCCTTAATTTTAGTTACTCATCTTAGTGTTAAATGAAAATAAAGCCAAAGAAGCTTCTTCAGTGTTGCATCACAGCCCTGTTCGCTTTTTCTGAATGAAAACTTTAAATCTTAAAACCGTTTACCTTCTCTTTGATTACAAAATCAAGCTTTTAAAATAATGACAGATATGCAGTCATAGCAAATCATACACAAATAATTGACCTAGACAGAATAAGTTGTTTACTGCCTCTTTTTTTTTTTCCTTCGTAAGACACAAGATTATGTATTTGTTCTACTTCCCATTGCTGATCCAGAGCAGTACAGCAGAAGCTAATTCCAATTTCAACAGTGTTACTTAAAGTAAACTTAAAACATAGCTCACGCCAAAACCAGATGTCTTAAGGTTCGTTATGTTGGTGTAGAATTACAGAAAAGGTGGATTCATTTTATATCCTTCTGATACAGGTGCCTCTTGGTCATGTTTTCAACCTTTTCTGCAAGATCACGAATACTTACTTATTATTATAAGGAATTCAGATTAAGTTGCAGTTTCTGATAATGGAAATAAAACTGGTTTTGCAAGACTGTAGGAAGGGAAGGAGTGGTGAAAATACACCTCGTCACCATCTTGATGACAAAGGTAGCAGAAAAGTGTGTCTTGCTAGAGAATTGCAGTTCTGAAACAAGATTGCTCACCCCTGTATGACTTTGAGCATCACTCATTAAAAAAAAAACAACAAAACCAAAGTGCAAGGGTACAGAGCTTCAAGTTTAATTGCAGCACTTCTTTGAATATACAAATCCAGAGCCTTAGCTGGGACCTTGTTTTAAACAAAGACTGCCTAACTACATGCATGAATGCTTCAGTTGTGCAGTAAGAACCAAATGGATGTCCTGCTTTTAAGATCTGCCCTTGTGATGCTTGTTCAAAAGCATAAATGAATTTTTAATTAACACCTGTGGCTTCTGCACAAAAAAATATCCCGAGGAAAAGGTGTCAGCCTTGATTGCTGGAAAAATTTGTTATAACTGCATTATGTATCAAACTTATTATATTGGATGACAATTTCTATTATTTTCACAAGGTCCATTCAGTTTAATTATAATTTACCACTCAAGTATACCATTCTCTTCATGTTAATCTTCAAATTATTCTTCCTTTTACTTTAATAGCCATTCAAGTCACAGAAAGTACACCTAATTAATACCTCTGCACATTGCCACAATTAAACATTAATCAGATTTGATTTTTAGAGTAATGTGCTACCAGTCTTCTAATCTTCTAAGTTATGACCTGATAAAATTTTCATTACCCTAGTTATAAAGTTCTCAATGGGGAAGGAATTTCCCTTTAATGCATTTAATACATAGTGGTGTCTTCTATATAGATTTTATATTCCTCCTACATCTCTATAGATAAATTAGTTAGAAAATGAGGAGTGACACACAGTAAACTGACCTTCTAGGGATAAGTTTTCAAAAACTAGCTGTGAGCTTGTCAGAAGGATCTGACAGAAGCAATGGGTGATGGTTTTTATTAACATGGGATGACAGTGTTTAGTCAACATATTTCCTTCTTCCCTTTCAGTTTGGAAGGAGAGGTCGTGTGATGTGAGCATGAAACAATGCATGAACTTTCAAAACCCACCTTAACAGCGAGTTTCATGAGAGCATTTGAGCCTGGTTGATTTGAGGGGCCTGTTGAGGTTGCTGTCGAGTTGCTCACTGGGGCTGTGTGTTCCTCCTCTCTTCCTCATGGCTTTCCCCCCCCCCCCCCCCCCCCCCCCTACTACTGTAGGGG
>NW_009910460.1:80046-120277 GCF_000696875.1 Nestor notabilis
CCTAGACTTGAGAGGCTGTTGGGAAGTCAAGGGATATATGACAAGAAATGGACAGGCAGGGAATTAACTTTATCATGTCCCTGAAACTTATCTCTGACTCTATTAACTTGCTTTCAGTGATGAAAAATCCTTTTCAAATCTTTGGAAGTTCAGAGCAACAGGATAGAATGAGCTCTGTGTCATAGGTTAGCTCTCTGAGATCATCTGAGGTATTTCTTACACTTTTCCTCAGAGAACTAAACCCCCTCTCTTCATTCAATAAAAAGGCAAAAGATAACTTGATCTAGGCAAGGGCACAGCAAAGACGGTAGATAACCTGTTAGAACAGCTTCTGGTGGAACTGGAGAGATTTCAAACTATTATGCTAATTCTTAATAGGTTCAGTTAACCCTTCTTAGTCAAGCTTGTTGCATTGGATGCTCTGGCATTTGTACCGCGTGCAGTGAGTTTGTAAGGGAAACGTTTGATGTTACATTTGCTTTGTTGAAGTAATTTTGTTATAAATCCAGAAATTTTGGGCTACTCAGCCAGTTGCATCTATAAATCACATTATCGGAATATTGGAACTGATACTATTGGGGGGAAGAATGAATCGTGAAGCTGTACTTTTCCTAAATTGAAAATGTGTCTGGGTCAGAATAAACACAAACGTAAGTGACAGCCTGTTTAAATGATGGGTCATATTTTGTCCTTGCTGTGCTCGTGCAGAAAGGATGACATTTCTTAGTCCCTTTGTGGATGTTCTGAAGTCAGAAGGAAGATTCTTTGGGCAACCTGTGCCAGAGTCACACGACCCTCATAATGAAGAATTTTTTCCTCATATCTGATCTAAATTTCCTAAGAAAATACCTTATTTCTGTATTCTGTCATAACTGAACATTGTGTCCATTGTAATTTGTTTGCTTTTTCCCATTTAAATTCTACATACTGGGAAGTTATCTTTTTAAGAGGTAGCTAGCAGTAGTTCCCTTCTGCTACATTTCTATAGTAATTTTCATTGTTAGTTTCTTATTTTTGTCAGGGTTCTGTCTCTATTATTTCATCCTTCAGACACCACATCACTTGTGATTTAGTCCCTGCTGTGCTTGCCATCCAACCTCTGCTAAGGCCTATTTGCAAAAGGTTGTTTTTGTTTTTTCCCCCAAGGCTATAGTGAAGACTAAGTATCTAGTACATAGGTGAGAGCACAGAGAGGCTGTACTGCAGGATCAATCATAAGGAGGTCTAAGAATGTATTTAAGAAGAAGAAAATGAATTAATTTTATCTTTTAAAGGCTATTTGGAATAGGGGAGTCAAATACCATTCAGAAACTTGAAATAAAAATTCAAACTAGTCATTTGGCCTGTAGCTGCAAAGACAGAGCTCTGAATTAACTTCCCTCCACATCCCTCCCACAGAATACTTTTTCTAGTCTTGACATCCACTGGTTATTTCAAATAGCTGTGGGCACTGGGGAGGGCTCCCAAGAAGTAAAAATTGAATGTTACACTCAGCTCTTGTTAATATTAGCAGATATGGTACAGACTTACGCACTATTCAGAAGCTCTTTGCTACATTGATGATAGGAAGAGAGGCATGGTTTTTGGGAAGTGGGGGGTACATGCCCTGCATGGAGACTTAAACACTCTGATCTTGAATTCTTTCATGTATTAGAAGAAGAAACATGCAGCATCTGGTACGAATCCAGACAGAAGGCAAGAACTGACAACTTAAGTTTTTAATGGATGTTTCTGTTGGTGTGCTTTTCTTTCTTAACATACAGTTTATTAGCACAACCAGCATTAACAGCCTTAAGTGATATTGTTTGGTTTTAATTCAGCCAGGCTGCTGCCAAACAGGTTGTATATCAAACATCCTTCTACAAACAAAAAAAGCAAATAGACAAGGTCAAATTTTCTTCTGTGTGAGATACCTTTTTGCCCTTGGTTATTAAAAAGAAGAATAGGTCCACTTGAAAGTTTTCGTAGACTTTTAAACTGTTCCTTGATAATTTTTAGCAGCATTTTAATGGTAAAGTATAACAAGATTGCATTTTGGCTTTACTGGAAATGCTGGTGATCTTTAGAAGTACTTTTTCAAAGGCACTTCTAGTGAAAATACAACTTGCAGAACATTAAGACAAAATATTACTACTAAGAAAAACAAAATAACATCATTATTACTAGGGAGGGATTTTTCTTGTCCATCACTGCTGTTGTGTGGTTTTAGAGCAACTGCTCAAGTAGAATAGGAAACTGCTACTATTCTTTTGTATATAGTACCTTGCAGTGTTGTATGGACTCGGAAATCTTTCTGATCTGTTATCCTTGCATGTGAGAAACTAATGCACAGGAGGACTATTTTGTCCATCAGACATTAATGTAAAGTATGACAGAAAGGTTATTGGTTTACTTGATTTATAGCTTGATTTATAAGATAGACCTCAAGCAGAAATACTAACCTCTCCAGATAAGGTCAGTAATGTAACAGTTTTATTATTCATGTAAACGTCTCGAGGGCAGTAACCTCTTTTTTTATTACTTTAAATTAATTTCTGGAACTAAGCCTATGCTCATGTGTTTGTTTCTTTGTTCTGACCCTTGGGCAAGATGTAAGGCTGGGCAGAAGATGACCAGCACAATGTGTCTTGATAACCACGACAGTTCTCTCCTGGCCGAGATAAAATATGGTTCTACCGGGATAGTAAATGAAAAAGATTAAAGAGTGTAGTGTTTGCTTATGCCTCTAGCAGTAAGGTTTATATTTTTTCCCCTTATTTTCCAGTATAAGAGGGGTGATACCTTACCCACAAATGGCTTTCTGTAATTGTGGCAGTTTGAAAGGCACATTATGGCTGTTGGAGGCTCTTGATTTTTCAAGGAAGAGAGTTTGATTTCCAAAGAAAACAGCTTTCCGTAATCATCATAACCATCAGTCAATCAATGCTGTTTTCCTCCAACAGCATTTGAACCTTGTTTTAGACAAATTCAGTATAAGCCTAAGGTATCGAAGGTACTAAATTCTTGCCTTTTTTCTTTCTTTCTTTTTTTTCTCCTTTTCTTTCTTCTTTTGGTGAAAATCAGCAGCTCAGTAATGCAAGGAGATCTGTTAATCTCCCACTGGGAGAAAGGTAAGGAAAACTTGGACATTCTCCATTCTGCTTGGCAGTAGCTGAATGGTCAATCAGCTTTCAAACATTTTGGCCAGCTTGTAACTTCAACCTTGGGAAGACATTTGCTGTCTTTCTTTGACATGGTAGGATGTAAGAAGATAATAGGAGAAAGCCGTGGGGGTTGAGAGGGGGCTATTTACATGGGAGGCAGAGAGGAACATCAGAGACAAACGAGTAAGAAAGTAGCTTGGTTAATTATGCTTACAGAACAGTCTGTTGACAATTCCCAAGAAATAGAAATGGGAAGCCAAGAGCAGCTCTCCTTGTATTCTTCTTTCTAGTGTGGCAGTACTTTCATTTTTGGACACCAAATATTCTTCTGATACAGTAGCACACTAATAAGCAGAAATCCCACAGGCATTTTGCATTTCAGGATTATTTTATGTTGATTTGTGAAGCATGGCAACAATTTAAGCTACTTTACTACCCAATTTCAGCTGTATAAAACAGTTCTAACTCACCAGCTCTGCTGCATCTTTCCTATTCTCCTTTGGGGACCACACCTAGCCCAGCTTGTTGTAAGTTACCAGGTAGTTTTGAAAACTGGTTTATCAATGGACTATCACTGTAATATGTGCTAACCAAAAGACAGACTCTGGTGAAATGTAAGGCCAGGTTTCTAATGGACTAGGAGCTGTTTTTCAAAAGAATGGTTAAAAGAAGTTTATTTTACCAGGAGGAAGGAATGGCACCAGCCTCAGGTCATTGCAGAGGTGATTAAATCTCTCTTTCACTTCCTGAATTTCCAGAATAACAGATAGACTTGAGATATATGAAGCTGAAAAGAAAGTAGTTGCAAACAGGTTAAAATAGCTTTTAAAATTCAGTGGGTTTTATAGCTTGTCCTCAGTTCTTAAGTACCTTAAATTATATCCATCTCTGGTTGTAATAGTTTGAATGAAGGTAAAAGTATACAGTAGTATGAGTAGTGCTCAGCAGCAAAATTTACAGTATTCTCATTGCTTTGCTGGGTCAAGACTATGTAAGCCATAGGAATAGTAATATATTGGAAGGCTACATCATACAGCAGGGGGGAAATTAATGAGGCAGATTCAGTATGATTTCAGGCAACTGACAAAACTGGTGTATAACTGCAGAAAGTATCCAAGTTCTGTATGAAGTGCTTCCAGCTAAAAATAGTAGTTCCTATGGTTTCCCAGTGTGGGGGTCCGGTGAAAATATTGCCATGATATGCATTAGCAGACTCTTAAGTATTAACAGAAAAGCTTCTAGAATGTGTAGTTTATTGATGCCTATTTCTGTTGCTAAACCAAAATATTTACAGCAATATGTAATGAGTGGATTATCACTCATAAAATATGTGCTCATAAAAATGAGAAATAGTGGGATTATTAGTGGCAAAAAAAAAGGCTGTCTCTTAATGGTTTGCTCTTTCTCTAGTCATTATCACTGCAGCTGTGAATTATAGTGTTACATTTCAGTGGATTCACCAGAAGAATTTGTCCAGATAAAACATAATAATTAAAAAAAAAAAAAAAAAGAGGAAATAAAATGGTTTGTGTGTTTTTTATCCTGCCTTAGCAGTTATGATTGCAGTTGTGACCAAGATGTGCAGAATTTACTCTGGAAGTTTGACCTTAACACATAACAGCTATGATAATATATTGAAGAGAAATTGGTATTCACATAAATAAACTCATTTTTATAACCATTAATATTGTAGAACCAAATTCTAATTAGATGTAGGCAGAAGGAAACATTACCTAGGAGCAGTCGCTGAAGTCAACTTGTGTTGTGAGCAGACTACTTGCATAAGTAAGCATTTTGAATCAACTCTTGATGAAATGGGCACCCTCGGTGAAGTAAAAGTGTGTAACACACCATTTTCACTGTTACTTTATTTCTGCCTCCATTATTGACTTTGAAATCTATTTCTGTTAGGATTTTTAGAAATCATCAACTCCTAAACAATTTGTGTCTTCCCATAATCATTATTTGGAGGAAAGAAAAAAACCCCACCCCACAAAAAAAAAACCCTCCAAAAAACCCAACAAAAAAAAAAAAAAGCACCAATGAAAAAGTCCCACAAACAAAGCCCCAAACAAAATGCCCCACATAACCCCCATTTAAATAAACAAACCAACCCCATCAGATAGTTAACTGCAAACCAGAAGTGCTTTCACATAGAGGATGACTCATTCATTAGTAATTCTAATTTATATCAGTTGTAAAAAGACCAAGACTGTGCTTTATGAAAAAGGTTATAAAAGTATAAAGTAAAACTAAGTATAGGGATGAGGGTTATATTTTACAGAAAGCCTCTTAAGTGGCTGAGGCATTTATCTTCTCGTTTCCAAAGTTGCCTGTGGAGATTTTCAGGGATGCAAAGGTGAATAAGTTGTTAGATGTTAATTGACTTTCAATGAGCCAGTTTGATTGATTTATTTATTGCTCTTTGAAAATCTCAGTTTTATTATTGTAGGAGCTGTCGATACCGATTTCTGATCATGAGAGCCTCTAAATAAGTATTTTGAAAATTCTAGTTTGAATTCTATAAATTGAAACAATAGCCTATACCCATATATAAGGAGTCATAAAGGAATGACAGTTTTAAAAGAAATGAGAAAGCATAATGTTTGTACACTGATAGAAGTGTGCTGCTTTTTAAGCCTATAAATCTAGTACTAGTTACTGTAGACTGCTGTGTGGTCAACCCAGGTTGGCTGACTTGTGGACATTACAGCAGAAGTGCTTTGTGATAAACATGTGAAGGCCATATAAAATATTTTGGAAAGTGCTACATGCTCAGTGAAGAAGTGGGAGAAGCAGCAGATGGTTTTTAGGGGAAATGAAGAAGAGGCAGACCATGCTTGGTTTTCTCTTGTGGAGTACACTGATGTGTCTGATAGGAGAGACTAGTTGAAGGCAGAAGTGGGTAATGATGCGGCCGGAGTTGAAGGACCTCTGTAGCTGTCTGTCTTGCTGGTTAAGTGATTAATTGATACATCAGGGTTTGTCCGTCTCTGTTTGTGGTGAGTATCAGTTTCAGTGGAAGTGAGCTACCTTATTTATGGTTTTGAAAACTGTAGTGTTCTTCATGCTTTGGAGCTGGATTGAAACACTGGTGCACTCAGATTTATCTGAACGAGGCACTAGGAAACAGAAAGCTGGTATTTTGAGGTATGCAACCTGTGAATGTTAGATTATTTTACATATATTTATTTTCATGCTACGTGCTTTCTTAGATAAGATATATATGTATAAGATAGACGTATGTCTCAGACAAAGGCTTGAGTTTTCTTCCATCTTACTCAGGCAAATAATCCGAATTCTCTCACATTCCCCATGCACATTCTCAGTCAAACTAATGGCATTTCAGGATGATTTCAGAGATTTTACTATTTTTACCTAATTAATCAACTTGAGCAGGATCTGCAAGCTTCAATGAATATTTTTTTTCTCTGGCTTTCTCTGCACCCACTAATTCATGCTTCTGTTCTTACTTATCTGACAACTTTAAAACCTGAGCTATTTTTATAAATCTGGGAGGTTAAACATTCTATGGCAATTCTAAATTTGTATGCTCAGCATTTGAAACTGAGATTTGTAAGTATGGCAGTGCTAAGAGAATTCTATCTATTAACATGCAAACAGCCAACGCTTGGACACTGAAAACACCTTTTTTTCTGTCAGCGTTGCTCGTCTAGTGGTGTGGTTTTGTGGGGCAGGAGGTTGTGTGTGTGCGCCTGTAAGCTAATAAGGGGTTAGGTAGGTGCAGAGCAGCTGTGGCAGCAGCATGTCTCTTTATTTATTGATGAGAAGCCTCAGGAGGAAATGGTGTGGAATGGAAAATCAGCTCAGCTGAAATCAGTGTCAGATTGCAGGAGATAGTATGTTTTGTGATATATGCAGTGCTGAGACCCAACAGGATCTGATTCCCCTCTGCCTCTGCAAGGTCACTGGTTCTGGCAGATTTAGTAGGAATTCCCTGATTCCCAGACACATGGCCTTGTCCAAATTTAAGTTGTAATGGCAGTTTTGATTTAGATTGCAGATTTACACTCCTCATCGAGTGCAAACCGGTGGGGATTTGGCCAGAGTAATGTTCCATCTTAGTCCCTGTTTGATGTATTGGCTACATCTGCATTAGCGAGTAATGGGGCTCAAGACAGTCAGATTTGTAGAGAGGAATGGTTGGTGCAGGGGACCTAAACCAGCACTGCACATATTTCAACAGATTTTTCTTCAGGCTAGCATTAGTCTGGTTCAGTAAACAACCAAATGTCCCCTGGTGACAAGAGCACTCCTGAAGTCCAGTTTGGCTTTGTCCAAGAGATGAATGCTCATGTTCACAACTGCTCAGTTCATGAATGCTTAGCTGTGTTTTGGCCAAAGTGGGAACAAAAGGGAGATGTGCTTCAGTAGTGGAGCCCTGATGTGAGTTAAAGCAGCAGCTTGTCGTGGTTTAAGCCCAGCCGGCAACTTGGAACCACCCAGCCGCTCGCTCACTCCCCCCCTTTTCCTTCCTCCCCCCGCTCCCGGAGGGATGGGGAGGAGAATCGAAGGAATGTAACTCCCACGAGTTGAGATAACAGCTCTCCAGTAACTAAGGTATAATACAAACCACTACTGCTACCAGTAATAATGATAAGAGGAATAACAAGGGAAAAGGACACAACCGCTCACCCCCCGCCGACCGATACCCAGCCCGACCCGAGCAGCGATCTGGGCCTTCTGGGTAACTCCCCCCAGTTTCTATACTGGGCATGACGTGCTGTGGTATGGAATACCCCTTTGGCCAGTTTGGGTCAGGTGTCCTGCCTCTGCTTCCTCCTGGCTTCCCCTCCTCTCTGGCAAAGCATGAGACTGAGAAAGTCCTTGGTCAGAGTAAACATTACTTAGCAACAACTAAAAACATCGGTGTTATCAGCGTTGTTCCCAGACTGAAAGTCAAAAACACAGCACTGCACCAGCTACTAAGAAGGAGAAAAAATGACTGCTGTAGCTGAACCCAGGACACAGCTGTACCCAACCCCTTCTCTGGCCACTTAGCTCTCAGACACCTCTAGTGAGGCCACTATCCCTCTTCGGACAGGCAGGACACTTGCCTTTGACAAACAATGTCCTACAATTTTCTAGAGCAGAAACTGATTTCAACAAGTCATAGAATCCCAGACTCGTTTGTGTTGGAAGGGACCTTAAAGCTCATCCAGTTCCAACCCCCTGCCATGGGCAGGGACACCTTCCACTAGAACAGGTTGCTCCAAGCACGTGTGTCCAACCCGGCCTTGAACACTGCCAGGGATGGGGCAGCCACAGCTTCTCTGGGCACCCTGTGCCAGCGCCTCAGCACCCTCACAGGGAAGAATTTCTTCCTATGAGTAACCCAAAGAACAGAGGAGTAAGTCCTTTCCTGGTTCTAGCAGATGGGTGGAGGAAGAACTTTTCTTTTATTAGCACAACTCCATTGACTCCAGCAGAGAATTCAGCTCTATCCTGTTGATTAATATCACTTTTACTAAAGCAAGGGTGAGTCTCCAAAAGGCTTGTATTGGCATCAGGCAAATGCTGTTGTGTAATTACTTTTATGACCAGTGGCAGCTTACTTCTGACATATTTTGCGTTAAGATTTTTGACAGGTGGTCAAAATGAGGCTATAGTTAACATATGTCTTGCTATATTTTGCAGGTACTGTGGTAATGTGTGTGTGTGTGTGTGTGTGTTAAACTCCTACAAAGATCAAGTGACGTTAATGCTTCACAGGTTTCAGATACTGGATTAAATTCAAACTCCTTCAGGCAAAACTTATTCCTACAAGCCCAGAAGACCAGTGGTAGTTCTTACACTTTCTATGTGAGACAAAGTGGCAGAATTTTCTAGACTTTGTGGTTATATTTATACACTTTGGGAGAGCACAGAGAGAATGCAAAAGGAGTCTAACAAGCCTTTTTCTGAACATGACGTTATGGCTGATAGCAAATGTGAAGGATGTTCTAGAAATGAAAATTAACAGTAACAAACAAGGAGTAAGGAGGGCTACAATAATTGAAATGTACTAATGAAACTCTGGTTTGTTCATATTATGAGCAGTCAAAGAGTCATGCATAATTCAAGAATGCAGTTGCTAACAGTAGGCTCAGAAAAGATCATTTATATTTGTTTCTCTGGACATGAAGAACTGGATTTTTTGATATGATCCCTGTTGAGGTTCTGCTTGGTCCCGTCAGCATCTTGGGAGGAGAGTGTTCTATTTTTCCCCTCTTGCATCAGTGAATATTTATGGGATGTAAAGTAGGAATAACTTTAATTGTGTATGGAGAGGGAAATATATGCAGTCCTGAGCAAGACACTTCATTGTAAAATCTACCTGAAACTCTGACAGGTAGTCTGTTTATTCACTAATTTAAGAATTGTTGTTGCCTGTATCTGTGTGTGCGTGTGCAGGGTGTACATCTATGTGTATATGTGGTGTACATTTGTGTGTGTATACGTGTTTGTTTTGATCTTACTTTTAAAACTCTTACTAATTTTAAGAGCGATGACTATTTTGCTGTTCCTTTTGATACAATACCAGGAGACAGGCCTACAGCAGTTTGCAGTCTAAACGGCTGAGGGACAATAAATGGGGGAGAAAGGGAGTATCATCGTTCCTATTTTCATGTGGGTAATCGGATCTTGCTTGGTATCTCTGCAGCAAAACTCTGAAGCAAACTTACCTGCTCTCTTCTTTAAAGTCAAGCCCTGTCCAGAAGACAAAGCTTCTTCATCCCTGGCAGTATTCAAGGCCAGGTTGGACGGGGCTTTGAGCAACCTGCTCTAGTGGAAGGCGTCCCTGCCTGTGGCAGGGGGGTTGGAACTAGCAGAGCTTTAAGGTCCCTTCCAAAGCAAACCAGTCTATGATTCATAGAGAAAATACTTAAACTCAGTGGGGACATAGCTTCTCTATGTTCACAATTGTTTCACTCATGCTTTCCTCTAAATTGCAGAAGTGATTCCCTCCATCTGCTTCTTCTCTTGCAATGTTATTTAGAAAGCATTGAGTTTCCCAACTTAGATACTTCAGTCTATGGAACTTAAAAGATTCTCTTATTTTTGCTTTCATGTTATATTATTACTTAAAATGTTTGATAGAATCTTTTCATATGAACAAAATGCTACATGCCAGTAAGTGACAGGATCCAAGTTACGCAGAGCAATTAGCAGCTAGCGAGTTAAGTGAATTGTAGGATTAGGACCAGGCTGTATTAAGAGCATTCAATAAGGAAAAAAATTGGTGAAGAGAACTCGGTGAAAAATTACTTGGAAGTATGTAATTTGATCCGAATTTCTTAGGAGAGGTACAGTAGCAAAAACAACTTTGAAATGAGCAACTGAATTGTATTAAATAACAAATCTTGCAGATTTATTTTGGAGAAGGAAAAGAAATAATCAGTTTGGGGATTTTTTTTTTTTAATGTGCAGATTCAGTAGAAATCTTTCACATGTTGTTACTCAGTATGTCAGTGTACTGTGGGTGTTGAAAAGCTAGTGGGGCTTTGCAGGCATCTACAGCAGATGTACAGAATGTGGGGAAAAACTGAATCCATAGTGAGCCAAGAAACAACCTACTTTGTGTGCAGACAAGATGCAGGCATCTCAGATGTAGAGTGGAAGAGGGCTGTGCAGAACAAATTACTGTCGTCATTTAATGGTCTATTTCGTAAAAGCTTCAAAATATTGGCATGATGCATCCTTCTGTGGTCACTGTTCTGCTTCACTGGAGTAGGATGAATGGCTTTATTTTTAAAAGGAAATACATCAGAAAATAGAGGAAATGTAGGGGAATGAGTCCTCTGTGGGCAGATGGTGTACTTGGTGGTGGGGTTTCGTTTTCGTCTTCCATGGGCTTGCTGTGAGACCTCTGGTATGTGATGTAGCACCTCTTGCTCTTTTTCTGTCTCTTTGTCCTTCTGTGTTTTTGAGCTGTTTGTTACAGCAGTATGCAAGTGTCTGTAAACATTCACAAAATAAGCTATAGCACACTCAGTCACTGAGATTTCCTTCCCAGCTTTGCATGGGATGTGTGGCAGAAGTGGGTGTAGGACCTTTCTTGGGACATCCTTGGTAAAGCACATTACCTGCAAAACTCTGTTGCTGCTTTAATACACTGTTGTCACTAAACAATTATTTTTAAAACCCATAGAAACTTTTACAGTTACTGGTATAATTCTTTAGGAATTTTATGGATCTGTGAGCAGTCTCCCAAGGGAGACTGGGGGACACAGTCTGGAGGAAGGCAGGGGTCTTATGAAGGGCTGAAGCAGATTATTCAGATCAACTGTGCGGAAAGAAACATAGTTCAAGAGAAGTCAACATCACAATGAGCATCCCTCATCCAACCTTACCTGTGGTCTCCTGAGAAGGGAACATGCACAGACAAAAGCCTGGGACAGCTGGGGAGCATACCCCCTTTATGGTCTCTGTGCATCTTGGCTGACATCCTCTGAATAAAGCAGAGGCAAGCTGAGTCATGTCTCTGCCAGAGGAGGGTTAGGCTGGATATTGGGAACAATTCCTTCACTGAAAGGGCAGTCAGGCATTGGAACAGGCTGCCCAGGGCAGTGGTGGAATCACCATCCCTGGAAATACTCACAAACTGTGTAGACAAGGCCCTTAGTGACATGGTTTGAATGGTGGCCTTGGCAGCGCTGGGGGAGCAGTTGGACTTGATGATCTTGAAAGTCTTTTCCAACCTAGTTCATTCTAGGATTCTATGATTTAGGCAAGACATGCGTGCTAATTGCAGCACTGTAATTGATCTGTTTTTCTTTGGGCTTCTGAAATGCAAAGTCAAAACACTCTCATAAAAAGGTAATAAACCAGAGATGTTTTATTATACTTTTATAGCCTTAGTCTGCAGTCAGTAACTGAGCATGCACTTTATTTTTTTCTCTTTCTATTCCATGTAATTTGCACAATTAGAGAATTGAATCATTGTCTTTCTCGGGAGTGTAATAGTCTCTGGGTTTGTTATTTTGGGGAACTGTCAGCAGACATAGTGAAAGCACAATTTAGCTCATATCTGAGACACAGAAAATAAGTCAGGCTATTTTTCTCATATTTTTCATAAAACACAGCAAAGTACTGGAAGGTAAATCTGACACTACTTGCAAACTGAAATATCATGTCACAGTGGTTCAGAGCAGCCAAGAAATCCTGTCCTCATTACTCTCTGAATGTATTTGCAGATTCCGGTGCAATTTTAATACTTTTAAGACAGTGAACTAAAAATGAAATTATGTTAAAATGAGAGTATATTGATAGTTACACCAAAAATGCCACATTCATTATTTTCAGTAATGTTTCATAGTCGATGAACTTTAACGCTTTAGTTGCTGACAAGGGAATAACTTCAGGTTTTCCATGCAAGAAATTTCTTTTTTATAACTCATAGCTGTTATAATACAGTTATAGTTTACAATAAAGCTTGAACACAAAAGGCATGCTTGGATAACTTCTTTTGGTTTCCTTTAAACTGTTTCTGCTTGTAAGTACGTCTGTCAAAGCTAGTAGACATCCAAGATTAAACAAGAATAACCTTGGCATATTTGCAAATGGAAAGTACAGAATTTGCTAAAAAAAGAAAAGGAGGGTAAGTAATATCTCTTAGGTTCTTGCTCTTCAGGATTTTGGCAAATAACAAGTGTGAGGAAAGCAATCACAAATTCCACTAGCTGCTTATAGTTATTGTTCCTGCAGGCGATGTAGCTTCTGGAAAATATGATAAAGTCAGAACTAAACCAGTGCGATGAAAGGCTCCTAAAATTGTTAATTCGCAAGAAATATAATGAGCCATGTCTAAGACACCATGTGCTGTTGCCTAACGTACTCCTAGAGAACAGCATGTGCACCCATCAAACACAGCTGTAAGTAAATGATGTCAAGAAAGCTTGGGATTCTGCAGTCATAACATCCAGGATACATTCATGTCAGTAGGAAACATCTGCAACCCTTGGTGATGAGTTCTTCTGGGACACTTCTTCTGGCTCAATATCCAGGCACAATATCCTCTTGTAATATCTATCAACTTTGTATCTTACTTTCTGGCTCATTAATATGTGAGATGCAAGAAAATTGTTGAGAAGCATCAGCTGTGTAGTAAAAATATATTGCACAAGGAAAAAAAAGAAAGAAAAAACTTAAGACAAATAACACTTACGGAAAAAGATATGTAAAGAAGCAGAAAATCTCTTCCAGCTCTATTTATTTAACTAGTGCGTAATCACAGTGTTAAAGACTATGATTTAAAGATTAAGATATTAAGGCTTAAAAGATGCTGTAAGGCTAATTTCGCTTCACAAAGGATTATGTTTGCAAAGTTTTAAACACTAGCAAGTATAGAATATAAATAAAAAAATTATCAAAAGACAGTTAAAGCTGGAACATCTTTTGAGATGTGTTGTGTAAACAAGTCCCCACACCCAGCCATTCTTCTGACACGTGAAGCTGTTGGATACGTCCGAGATAGGACATCTCCTCCCTCTATTCTGGGAAAGTCCATCACTGGCGTAGAGCATCTCTTGCTCTACAGCTCTACATCTTGTTGGCTGTTTTTCTGCATTCTTCTTCAGCTGTCAGCAAGTGACACATCTTCAAAGTATTACAGTAGCTCAGTAGTTCTCAACTCTTACAGTAGATCATCCCTGGAAACATTCAAAGCCAGGCTGGATGTACTTCTGGGCAACCTAATATAGTTCAAGATGTCCCTGCTCATTGCAGGGAGGGTTGGACTAGATGAGCTTTGAAGGTCCTTTCCAACCCAAAATAATATTCTTCGATTCTATGACCAGCTCTTATATAGATCCTGAACTTCAGAAACTTAGTGTTTCATTTAGTTTCCGTGAGTTGATCAAGTTTGGTTTTTTGGGGGGAGTTTGTTTGGGTTTTTTCCCCATGAGGTCTATGAGGCAGTTCTGAAGGCCACATGGATAGTTGATGGAAATTCAGGGAGCTGTTCTCTGTTCCCTTCTCCTGCAGAAGTTGGTGATGAGTACCTAACAAGGATAATGCCTATAGTCTTCTGGTGTATTTTCTTACTTACTGGACAGATGTGAAAACAAAAAATCCCCCATTTAGTTCTCTAACAGAGACCACTGTGATGAATAGGAGTGAGAGAGAATCTTTTAATCATTTAAACTTTTTAGTCCTTATCATCTGTTGTAATGTTCTGTTCTTGCCAAGGAAAGATTTTTGGCCTGTCATTGAATATGAAGACACAGAAGGACCCAGAAGTGAATGATGAGAGCAGAACCTCAGATAAGTGTAATAATTCGGTCTTTTTCCCCTAAAATTCCTTTTAAAGAAGCACTTGGAGCAGGAGAGGCTTTTGCAACACAAGCAGGAGATCCACTGCCTGACTAGCACCAGATTCCTTACAACTTCTGCAGTTCCTTAACTTGGATTTGAGCATTTGCAGATTAATGGGTTTTTGTATAAGAAGTAGACTTTTCATGGATAAGATCGGCCAGTAAGCCTGTATATCTGACTCTTCAAACATTGCAGCCTGGAAGATCACTTATTGGCGCTGAACTTTAACTTGTGTGTAACCTTGGTATTAACCACTGCAGTTGTAGGCCCATTGGTGAATTGGATAGGTAAACAAAGAGCAGTTGTAATCCAGTAAAGTAGTATTGTTCCTCTGGATTGGTCTCTCTCTTCCACTTTGTTGAGACATGCTGTTATGAACAAGTCTTGACAACTGCTGCAGCTCTGTTCAGGATAAAGCTTATTAGTTTAGCCATATCTCAACGTATAAGTCCACGTAAATATGATTTTCAAAAGGAAATGCTGACACTACCATGACAGCATCAGTTTGTTACCATATTTTTAGGTTGAAGCATTTGAGTTTGTTTTTTCCAATAATATGAGCTTAACAAAGTATTGAGTTCCAAATATTTTTTTTTTTTTATGGAGTACTACAGGTTAGATATTCCATTAAATTTTGATCTCTCTGCAACCTAGCTTCACCAAAGCTGAAAAACAATGACACGTGTCAGAGTTTGAAGCTAATACAAATGTTCTTTAAAATACATAGTTTCAAGTAGTTTTTCCACCAAGAAGTTCCTCTTTTCTGGGTAAGGAGTGTACTTAAACCTTGGACAAAGTTATTTTTAATGCACTTGGAAAGTAAATAAATAAATACTAAAAATAGCATGGGAAAAAATCAAGCACCAGCTGGCCTTCTGGCAACCAGAAACTCTGTTTTTTCTGATTTCTGTTACAGTTGTCAGTAACATTGACAGCTGTTAAATGTAAACCCTGGTAGTATAATAAATGTTTGCAATTACCATCTATGTTTCAGTTGCCAACTCTTAGTCTGTTGTGTCATATGCGAAACAGATGCTCTTAAGAAAGATTCAACCCTGTAGCAATAACTCTAATGATACAAGTAATAGAAACTTCGATCGCTATTTTTATTCCTGTAGATATTTCTCTAAGGGATCATTTTTCAGCTGGAAATTTTAACTTCTCAAATTTTGCGTATGTTAATTTAGGGCAGAGTGTATGATATTTAGGAGTAACAATCATATAAACAAGGTAAAAGCTTATTTACCCTCTTTTGTATTTTGCTAAGGACTTCCCCTTTATGATTAGAAGATGGGGATAAAATCCTTCCTCGTTCAAAATTAATGGCAAAACTCCCAGTGTCTTCAGCAGTGCCAGAATTTCATCCTTAGTTAAGTAGGTATGTCTCACTCAGACCCCTCTGTTTGGATATCACAGCTCTTCGAAGATGCCTTAGTGGTGCTAGTATTTACCTTCATGGGTTACTAACTTTGGCTGTGTTTATGTATATGAAACTGAGCATGCAAAAGTGGGAGCAATCCTTTCTGCTGTACATCTCATTAGGAAGAAATGCTGGTTTTAGCAATATAAGTGCATTTTGTTCCTTATCTTTACTTGGAAAACAGTAATTAAATGCTTTACTTGGAAAACAGTACTTAAATACTTTACTTGGAAAACAACATTATCTGATAGTTCTTGTATGCTGGATTTCCTTTTACACTGAAGATTGCTTCATCCAACTGAAGAACATGGCATGTTTAACTGTTTACTAGTACTTTACTTTCTTGCTGTAACTGATTAATAATACAGGACCAAATCTTCCCCAAAGTCCTTTCTCTCCCTCTGGCTTGGATTCCTCCCAAGTGTTTTATAGTTTTGATCACTGAAGTGACTAGTATTATTAGATCTGTTGTCCACTCTGAGTTTGCATCATTAAATTGTGTATATGCACACACTGGTCCCACCAAAATCAAATGACAGTTTTGCCTGATTGCCCCAGCCCCTCTGAAGGCTGAGATATGGAGTGGGATCTCACCACATTGGGAGGAACAGACTGAGCAGGCTGTGCTGCTGGGAATCCAAGCTGCTCCTGGCTCAGATGCAGCCGTGTAGGATGTCTTTCTAAAGTCATTGCTCTGGAAGGTGCTTCTCTATACAGCTTTAAGTTATGCAGCGTAGTAAAACACATAAAATTCCTTCTGTCAGTTTATCAGCATACGTATGTTATCAGGTGTGCTGCCAATCATGGCAGCATGTGGCTACTGGACTCAGTAGTGGTTGCCATATGACTTCCTTTCCCATGGCCTTGGAGTTATGCCCTTCAGAGCTGTGCAAAGCTCTGATGTTCTGAGCCTCACTTTGTCTGTAGATAGTGTGCACTTTGTCTTTCTTGTACAGGAAGTTGCTATTGTTGGCATCCCATATGTTTGCTATGAGGAACTATACTGACAGTTCGTGAACGATATGTGGAGTCTCTGATGGAAATCTGTTTGTGTCTCTGTGTATAGAGACCATACAGCATTATCTGATAGTTATTGTGTGTTGGATTTCCTTTTATAGTGAAGATTGATTTGATGTTTTGAGACCAATTTGTTTTTCATTCATATAAAAACGTTCATAGAAAACAATCAAATGTGACTGCGTAATGATTTTAAACTGGAAGAGGGGAGATTTAGATTAGACATTGGGAAGACATTCTTCCCTGTGAGGGTGGTGAGGCCCTGGCACAGGGTGCCCAGAGAAGCTGTGGCTGCCCCATCCCTGGCAGTGTTCAAGGCCAGGCTGGACACAGGGGCTTGGAGCAACCTGCTCTAGTGGAAGGTGTCCCTGCCCATAGCAGGGGGTTGGAGCTGGATGAGCTTTAAGGTCCCTTCCAACCCAAACCAGTCTGGGATTCTATGATTCTATCATTTTGGCTGTGTCCTTGCTTGGGGGTGTGTTACAGTGTTCCTGTTGTCTTCTCTTTTCCATGCTTTCATGGTCCCTGGTTGTTGGATGCAGTCAGGAGATGTCAGCCAGGTGAGCAGCTGAAAGATACAGCAGCTGACTCAGTGTGTGCACTCTTCCAGGACTTACCCATTGTACATGTCACATGCTTGCATCTTACCCAGTCGTTACCTCCTTACCATTCAACCAGCTCTTATATGGCAGTTTTATTGACTATGGTCTTCCCTAAATGAAGATGTAAATGCCAGAGGAGATGAGAAGGAAGAGAAAAGCATCTTTATTGCAAGGAAAAAGGAAGCCAGGGCTTTTCTGGTTTTTATGCCAAGATCTCTCATGTCCAGGGAATTAATTCTGGATTCACTGGCAGCGCTGTCTTTTGCTGATTGTACTTTGTGTGGTCATTTTCACTAGCAAAGAAGGGATATCTAACAGTTTAAAACAGTATTAGAGGAGAGCTGATGGCTTACCCCTGTCCTGTGTATGCGGCTTTACCAAGTGCAGAGAGTTTAGTCCTCTGTGTACTATGTTGGTATAAATATTTCTTCTGCACTGATTACAAGATTGAAACAGAACTTCCTAATGGAATAATTGTCTAAAATAATATCTGAGATCCTGTGAGACGGTAGCTTTGCCCTTCCAGTATTTCTAGAATACTAGAGCTGTATTGAGTGCTAGGTGAGTGTTGACTTACACTTTAATAAGGAGCTGTGAACCAGATAGGCAACAGTAGATGGTGGATAATCTATTCAATCTCTTGAATATTAATAATAATGGACTAGCTGGTCTTCATCCACCACTCCCCACCTCTCCTTCTTGGAGACGATACCGAGTATGGTTTTCAAGTCCTGCTCTGAAGTGGGCAGGGTTGTACCCCACAAGATCCAGTGTCATAATCCCATGGGATTTTGGCCATGCAGCAACCTCCACAAAGTCCTGAGAAGTTGCCCACCTCTTTAGAGTGGACTGCAGAACCACCAATAATAGCTTGTTTCATTCAGGAGATTATCACAAGTTGAGGATCTGGCCATGGAATCGGAAATGTGAGATAATGTGAGCATTGAGCTGACTTCCATCTCACTGCTATAGAACATGCTTAGGTCAAACTGTGTCTTTTTTTCTTACATTTGATGGTTATCAACTTGATTCTTATTCCTCTGAACCAAAATCCATTCTTAAGACAAAGCTGAGAATACATGAACTGAAAATATTAGAGGTCAGTGCAAGACAAAAATACTCTAAGTCTACTTTGGGATGTCCAGTTTTTGCTTTTGGCAAGATCACAAGAATTGAAAATAAATGTGCTGAGCAAACATAAAAAAAAGTTACAGTTTTAACCTCTTACAGATTTTTACAGTATTTCTTCTCTTCAGAACAACTCCATTATACTTCTTACATAAACTTTTCTTTATGAACCTAAGG
Organism: Nestor notabilis; assembly: GCF_000696875.1. NCBI lineage: Eukaryota > Metazoa > Chordata > Aves > Psittaciformes > Psittacidae > Nestor > Nestor notabilis. The sequence continues at coordinate 98,850 of NW_009910460.1, forward strand.
TGATACCTCAGTATTTCTTTGTTAAAAGAAGATGAGGTCTTGAGTTACCGTGTGCTAGTGACAGACTCATGAGAGGGAAGTCCAAGTGAGGAGTGGAAAAATTATGGTTACCCATATATTTCTAATTAATTTCCCCAGTATCCTTTTATTTGAGCAAAATGAATATGAGCATGAACAAAATAAGTACATATCTTGATTTAAATAAAAAAGAAAAGGGCTAGTTATCCAGCTGGCAGAGAGTTTTCAACAGATTCAGGTTACAATGTAGGAGGTTGAAAAGAGCTAGTGCAGTGCTTGCTTGACAAGAAGCCCTATTTGTTCAGACCAAACAGAAATTTTGGGTGTGCCAATGGGTTTGGTGTAGGAAAAGCTAGGAGGAGAATGCAAACCTGAAATGAGTTTTGCAATATAAAAGTGAATTTACTTCAATTTATGTTTTTCGGATGAAAAGGTGCATTTAAATAAAGAGGAGTGAGAGGAGAGGTATTGACTCACTTGGGGGGAAATTGTTAATAGTGATAAAATACAGGAAGAAACATAACTAATTTAATTTTAAAGAACGTGTTAGCTTAAAGAAGTGAAGTTCGTGTGTTGCTATAGGCTCCACTGAATCTTTATCGTCTCTTAGGAAAGGAGTTGTTTTCCAGATCAGCTGTGTTTCAGTTAACAGCTGTGACTTTCTAAGGAGTTTATTATTTGGAGTATTTCTTAAAATTCCAACTTGTGAGGTTGTGTGACAGATAAGACATTTAGCTTTCAAAACAAAGTAATTATAGACAAAGCAGAGGATATAAAATTGGAAAGCACACAAAAAGGCCTAAGTTAAAGATACTTCTCTTAAAGATACTTAAATATTGTAAAATTATAGTGGTGTAGTCCATTAAAAAAAATACGGCATCTGCTATGTATTTGATAAACCTTGTAATCTAGGGAAATATCTTTGTTTTACATTGCAATACATCAGTAGGTACATTCGATGATTATTTGTTTATGGTTAGCAGGGGAAAATGGATACTGCATCTGCTAGTAGAGAGGGGGAAGATGTCCTGGGCGAGTATCCTCCCCCTGTGCTGCAAAGAATCATCGAATCACAGAGTGGTTTGGATTGGAAGTTTGCTTAAAGCTCACCCAGTTCAAACTCCCTGCCATGGGCAGGGACACCTTCCACTAGAGCAGGTTGCTCCAAGCCCCTGTGTCCAAGCTGGCCTTGAACACTGCCATGGATGGGGCAGCCACAGCTTCCCTGGGCACCCTGTGCCAGTGCCTCAGCACTCTCACAGGGAAGAATTTCTTCCCAATGTCTAATCTAAATCTCCCCTCTGTCAGGTTAAAGCCATTCCCCCTTGTCGTGTCTCTACAGACCCTTGTCAAAGCCCCTCTCCAGCTTTCTTGTGGGCCCCTTTAGGCACTGGAAGCTGCTCTAAGGTCTCCCTGGATCCTTCTCTTCTCCAGGTTGAACAACCTCTGTTGTCTCAGTCTGTTGCACCTCTGTAGAATGAACAGAAGTGAAGCAGCTGGGACCTTCCACATATGTCTTTGCAGCACAGGATAAATCATCTAAATCCCTGTTCAAGGAGGCAGGCGAATACCAGTGAAAACTCCTATCTGTGACTGCTGAAGCAAGTGCAGTTATAAGTTGGTCTTCCCAGTAGGAGTGGGTTGCTGGGAGCTGATTAATGGTCTTGTCTTCCCTGCTGCCTTGGAAGGGGGAATGACCTCTGGCAATTAGGATGCACAGGTCTTGGTGGATGTTTTTGGTATGGCTGCTTTTATTACAAATCAATAAATGAAAACCCCAGGGCAAAGAGATCGAGAGACTGCTGCTGCTGAAGTGTTATTTATCTTCTCCAGGAAATGAATTCTACCTGTTAGCTTTCACAGAAATCACAGCACTTCTCTAACACTTGGTAACTGCTTATGTGCTTTGTCGAGTCAGAACTTGAATTTCCTTGCATAGTGGGAATAGTAACAATTATAATTTCTGTCTCCTTGATTTAATGAGGATTGACAATGCAGATTCATGGACATGTAGCAGACAGATTGCTGTAAGAGCCAGTAAGCATGTATTTTGCAGAACTGTTTAGAACAAGTAATGCTTATGTGTGCACAATCTTTCTTCATATTGACAGGCAAATGTCAAACTGTGTAGAAACCTCGGGAAATTTTCATGGTTGACATCTTTTTCAAGTCCTTTTAAAGCAATGAGGAAAAGCTGAATTTGAGAAACAAAATTTTTGCAGAGGGAGGAAGGGAGATTGTTGTCATCTGAGTAACTTTATTTGTCAGAAAGAAAGATGCTGAAAGTTAGAAATTTTGATGGGAATTCAACAAGGTGCTTGCTGGAATGAGAGAGAGAGTATGGAGCATTCCAGTGATATATTCTGCAACATCTATACCTTTCTTGAACAAAACACATGAACCCGTTTAAACTCTTTAAGGACAGATTATGAAGAGCTGAAAAATTTCAGTTATTAAAGAATAATAATGTGTTTGGCTTAACATTGGTACTGACTGTGCAGAATGAATCACTGGTGTGGCTGGCTTTTTCACATGTGTATGAGCTTACTGACCTCCCTTTTGCAACTGAGAATGACTTGGTTTAGGGGAAGGGTTCAATGGTGGTGTTTGGTGCTCAAGAATAGCTCAGGGTTACTGCTTCTTATGGTGACAGGTTTTTTTTCTTTAGCAGCTTCTTGCTCTCGCATCAGCATAATAGCACTGGTATCTGTGATAGATGGAGTTTGATGCCCCCATCCCTCAGCAAACTAGTCATAGAAGATTCCAGCTGGTGTTGAGCTCAGAACTGAGTTGGAGCTGAGATCTGTAGCTGTTACCATGGTACTGATCAGCAGTATCTGGTTGGTACAGTTAGTTGGTAGCACCAAGTTCCCACTGGCATTACAAATGAAGTGATGGCAAGCCCGGCTTATTTATAAGATCATGGTGTATTACATACCTCTCTCCCCTTCCCGTTACACTTTGAGTTCTAATAACAGATCTGGATGACAGACTGCTTTTTCATGGTTAAATCTGAAGCTTACCTGTTTTCAAACTGATGTCTCAGCTGATTGGGGAAACTGCAGTTTGCTACTTGCCTTATTCTAGGAAAGGGGCCATTGAACACCAAGACATTCAACAACTAAACATAGATACCTAATGCCGTGTGTCCTCCATCCTGGACTGTCCTGTCTGGCCTCCAGCTGTATCTCCAGAAGGTTGTAGATGTCCCTCAATCCAGTATCACATCTGCCAGACCCAGGCAGATGTCTCAAAGGCATATGTTCAGGCTAGTGACTCACTCTTTAAGTAATAGTAATATGTACAACATTTCAGGACAAACCAAAAATATTAATGCACAGTTCTTCCTTCACTGCAGTGCAATGAAGGGACAAGAATTTTATGTAAGGACATTCTCCTGTCGAATTAAATGGATGATCTCCTATTGACTCCTCCTATTAAGAAAGAACAGGATCTATTTGTAATTTATTAATGGGAAATAGCTTCTTTTATATTTTTCTAATGTGATAGAAATACTTGGCCAACTGTACAGCTTTGATATTTTTTTCTTAATGATCTCAGAGGCAGGATGACAATGAGTGAACATTTGCAGAAGAAATTGCTGTAACTGCCAATCCATGGTATACAAGTGAAATAATAAGAAATGAGTTTGTTGTTCCATTGCAAACTGCCCATGTTGTTTGTATCCATGTACTTTGTATTGCATTAGTCTACATTAATTTTCATCATTTTTGCATTTGTAAAGAGTGCTTATGACTAATTTGTAGATTAGGTGGTGCCATATTGACTTAAATAGACTGTATTTTAATGCTATTATGAGCATTTTCTAGTAAAAACATTTAATTACAGTGACATTTATTACTATTACAGTGGATAAGTGACTGCAGATCAAAACCATAATATATAGAGCTACCTGGAAGATGCAGAAAACCAATTGGCTTGGCATTAAAGTTGTTCACTGTACCTTGTTTACAGGAGCCTTGTTGGGTGTGAGGGTGTCGGTGCAGAATGCGAGTGTCATAGCATTGAAATCTTAGTGTGGAAGGCACTATATTCACCCAGTATACCCATCCCATTTAGTGAATAAATCTTAGACTTTGTAACTAAGTGTTTCTTACTAAAGAAATTGTTTTTACAGGAGATTCTTTATCTCTCCACTAATAGTTCTCTTCCAAAGAATTGTGATTAGATTCTCATTACTCCTTAAAACAAACCAAAAAGCACTTTATTTTTGAATTTTCGAGTAAAGATCTTTTTAGCTTAGACGAAAATCTTCAGAAGAGGACCTTCTGTAGTGTCCCTGTTCCCAAATCAAGGGGTGCAAGTACTTCTGATTGGTTTTCCCCTGTAGGAGAGGTCTTACCTACAAGCAGTTTGCTGAATTCAGTGGATCTTAAATAAACCTGGTTTAGAGTAAATTGGATGGAAGCATCATCAGTCAGATTTACATGAATTTTGAAGTGTCTAGAATTCCAGGAAAGTTCAGAAATGTCCAGAAATCATTCATTCATTGAACTGAATACATTACTCCTGTGAACTTGAATATGTGTTATGGAATCCTTATTCAAGATGTTCGTGTTCAAAACATTTACAATTCAGAGAGAATTTTCCTGATAGAACAAATAATTGACTGACTTTACCCTTTGACTGTACCCATTGTTACTATAACCCCACTGACCTTTCAGCAAGTCTGAAAGGCAGCAATATGTTCATTAATAAATATGTTGGTACAGAATGGGAACTCTATAAGAATTTTAAATGTCTTTATAAGTGGATCAATAATTATTTTTCTAGGAAGTGATCTATTGTTACAGCGTTTGAGAATAAAAGAAGAAAATACAGGCTACAACATGAATTAATTTAGTTCATGAAAGAGCAAAAATACATATTTTGTATGACTAAACCAGGGCTTCCTGCTAACCTGCTGAAGTTAAAAATTACACATACAATGCACTCTGCTTTTATTCTTTACACAGTATTCTTTGCTGTATGCCCCCAAACAAGCTGCAGTTAGGATTCTTGTCTGTGCTGGAAGATGTTCTGTGAAGGCAGCAAATCCTCCAAGAAGAGAAGACTCTGGGAAACCTTCCTGTGGCCTTTCAGTTCTTAAAAAGGGCCTGTAAGAAAGATGGGGAGAGACTTTTTAGCAGGGCCTGTTGTGAAAGGATGAGGGGTTTTAAACTAACAGAGGGGAGATTCAGGCTGGATGTGAGGAAGAAATACTTTAAAATGAGGGTGGTAAAACTCTGGCACAGGTTGTCCAGAGAGGTGGTGGATGCACCATCCCTGGAGACATGCAAGGCCAGGCTGGATGTGGTTCTGAGCAACCTTGAAAATGTCCCTGCTCATTGCAGGAGGGTGGAACAGATGACCTTTGAAGGTCCCTTCAAGCCCAGACTATGAGTTTGTGTTGGAGCTTACACGAACATGATTTCATCGCTTCTGAAATGCCAGTCAGAGCTGGCTTAATCCTTCCTGTCTATACTGCTGGTGCCCCTCAGTAGCTCATGAGGAGGTCACTGGTCTTGACATAGGCTTATCATTAAATAAAAGAAGTAAAAATTATTTACATTTCTCTTAGTTGCTATACAGATACTTAAATATCGAATATATTAATGAATTGTGTCAAAATAGATTTTAAATGAGGACTTTGCTGTTACAGAAGTGGAAGTTGGGTTGCTTGCACATTTTTACAGTGCAGCATGTGCACCAAAGCTGTGGCTGAGAACCCTGTTTTTGATCTCCAAGTCAATCTTTCTCCTTCCATAGGGGAAAAATAATATTTAAACTGAAGAAAAAGAAAACAAAAGGCTGCTTCATCCCAAGATACAGCATTTTACTTCTCTCTGATCAGCATTGGCAGCTGTTCATTTTCTGCCTGAGTGAATTCAGAAGTCATTTACCTTACGAGTGATGAATGCTGTATGACACTTGCTTGTCTGTATCTTACTCTGACAAAACCCTTCTATTTCTTTCTGGATCTGTCAGTAATATTTCAGTGAACTAATTATTTATGGTGTTTCTGAATTGGGTCAGAAAGCAAATCATCTAATAGAGACAGCAAGTTTGTGCCACATTCAGATGCATTCACAAGGGAGAGAATAACACAGGCAATGATGTCAGTGTTACCAACGAAGGGGGTTTCAGGTTCGAGCAGCAGTTATTACTAGACGAGTTGTCTGCTCTGAAAGACATTAACTTCTATTGCACTGAAATTTATTCACTTACCACCTTATTTCCATTTTGGATGTACTCCTTCGTCCATAGGGATGCATTTTTTGCCAATGTTTTTCCTCTTGGGCTTAACAAATAGGAATTAAACACAGTAATTTTGAGAGAAAAATGAAGGTTACAGTTTATGTAAAAGCTAAGGAGAGTGCTGGTTTTCTTGCTGTTTTTCTTTTTAAGTGCAAATTTGCAAGGCTGAATCAAACTGTTCCAGCATCATTTCATTTTGATTGCTGCTTTGAGTAGTGCCTCTAAGACTATGTACTATGCCTGTGAATGCTAGTTACTAAGTAGTAATGAGCAGCATCCGCAATAAATGTGTTACATGTAAATGGATTAAAAATGTGCATGTTCAGTTTTGTACTTGGTAATACTCTGCTAATCTGTAATGCTTTAGGAGATAATACATGCAGACACTAATAAATCCAGTCAGTGCTGTGGAGCCAGCACTCTTCAACACTGCCACTGGTGTAAGGAGAAACTAGTGTTATCAGTAGCACGGAAGAAGAGTAATAAAACTGCAAAATATCTTGGGTAAATGTTTTCTTATTCATCATACTTGCAGATCTTTGGTTCTAGTAGCTGAACTTGAAAGATTTTAAGCAGTGAAAATGGCCGTTTGTCAAGAAAGTGGGAGAACACATTACAGAGTCACTACATGAGGGGCAATTTTTAGTATAAATGGGCATAACTTCACCGGTAACAGTAGATGCACATAAAATTTATTCCAGCTGAGAGCGTCTCTTTCCCCACTCACCCCCCACCCCCCATCAAGTGAAAAGGTTTTTATTCAGAAAGAATGCATAGAGTAGCATTGAAGTGCAGTGCTTTTTAGCCTCTGCAGGAAATTTAGGTTTAAACCTGAATTTTAGAGAAGTTGCAAGCCAAGATTTTTTTTCTTCTCAGCCTGGAGAAGAGAAGCTGCGTGGAGACCTCAGCAGCCTTCCAGTATCTGAAGGGGGCCTTCAAGGATGCTGAGGAGAGACTCTTCATCAGGGACTGTAGCAACAGGACAAGAGATAATGGGTTTAAACTTCAATAGGGGAAGTTCAGGTTAGATACAAGGAAGAAGTTCTTTACTGTGAGGCTGGTGAGGTGCTGGCACAGGTTGCCCAGAGAAGTGGTAACTGCTCCATCCCTGGTGGTATTCAAGGCCAGGTTGGACAGAGTCTTGGGAGACATGGACTAGGGTGAAGTGCCCCTGCCCATGGCAGGGGGGTTGGAACTAGATGATCTTATGGTCTTTTCCAATCCAAACCATTCTGTGATTCTTTTGTTCTGAACCATAAACCGAATGTGTGTCTGTATTTGAACGAGCCAGGATGTAATAGAGCATATGACCTGGTACACTTCAGAAGATACTTCTCTTTGAAAGGTGAACAGTAATGTGCTAATCTGATAGATGGAGGAACTTCACTGAAAGGCTCAGTCAGTTTTGAAGCAGTTGTTTCATGGAGCTCATGTCTTGTTGGCAAAGTTTGCTGCTTTTAAAGCAATTTCTTTTCTAGTTCCTGCTAGAAATCACTAACCTCAAGAACGAGCTATTACAGCCTTAGTTCCTGTCAATACATGTTGTACCAGTAGAATAATGCATTTACATAGCATCAGGCTTGCAGGCTTTTGTAGTTATATTAACTGTAGCATAGGCTTGGGCAGAGCTAACAGGATGACAGGATGCTTCCTGGTGCTACTTCCAGGCACCCGTGTACAGAAATGTGAGCTTCAGTTTTGGCTTAGAGATTGCATTAGCTTTTTTTTGTTGTTTGTTTTCCCTTCCATTTAGAGCCAGTGTGAGCAAGATGATCAGGGTTCAAAAGGGGCATTAGTTATGGAGTAACTTGATAGATGTGTCTCATATTATTTCTGATTTGTGACCACATTAATGAGGTTAAAGGGACATTAAAAAGAGAAGTAGGATTTCAGTTACTTTATCAGGGTATTTTCTCCCTTTGTGAAACTCTATGGGATGGCAGAAGTGGGCAAAGTGATGTGTTTTTAGCATATAGGTGGGCAAAGTGATATGTTTTTAGCATATAGGTGTTTGCAGAAGATGCAAACCAGCGAGTTGTACTGTCATTCTTGCTCCTGTTATCAGTCTGGTTATTCTCAAAGGAAGAACCAAGCACTCTCAGGGTTGTTGCATGCTTTCAGTGGTGTGTTGTCAGATATTTAGTCTAGAAAGAATGGGGAAGATTGGATGGAGGAACAGCTTTCAGATCGTTCCTGCACAAAATATCTTCCTGCTTAGCAGACTCAACCAGTATGTCTGGGTGTAAGACAGCTCTTTGTGGGGGATGGAAGCCATTAGAAATGAATGCAGAGGTGGAACAGTCCTGTTTTATATCCTGAATATTTAATGCATGATTTTATCTTCAGGTTTTTGTGTCTTAAATTTTTATGGCATATGGGTAAATTAGCCCCATATTAAAGTCATACAAAGTTATGACATCAGAGTATACCTGAAAAGCTCATTATTCTCATTGTACATTGCCACTGCCTTTATCAGTGCTGGCGTCTTTGTCCCAAAGTCATTTGGATTTCCTCATAAATTTCTCTTTAGTTTAATGAAGTTAAGTATATGCTGTTGGGTATATTCCACAATCTTGTTGTCCATTTGAGAGCTCAGATAATTCGGGTGTATTTGACAATATTGATCATTGAAATTACTTCCTATTAAGTCATCTTCTTTCTAAAAGGCAGTCATTAATTATGCCTTTTTTCTCTCTCTTAGGTTGTTATTAATTCAGAACTCATTATCCTTTTCTCCTTTGCCTCTGAATAATCTCTAGCGAAAGGTCTTGACCAACACTAAATAAAAATAAAAAAATCAATTCCAAATGGAGCTCCAGGCTCCCACTTGCTTACCATTTAAAGAACCCTTTGAAGGAATAGGTCGCAAACTGTAAACCTTCTTTATAAAACCAGTCCTCTGTTTTATTTAGTCTGCATTTATCACACTCCTGTGTTATCCCATCTTTACCAGATGCTTTAGGGATGCTCCTGCAGATTGCTGGCTGGAGCTACCTTGAAGAGGTTTTGTGACTATACTGGTACATGGCTAGTCCTGATGCTTCATAGCATGGGGGGTGTTTGAGCCCATAGCTCTTTATTGGGGCAGTAAGACCGTTTTATTTTTGTTTTGAAAGATGGATCATCTGGAAATATCTTGCCTTACTTCTTAAGATTACCAGCTTTTATTTCTCTGGTACTGCTCCTGTTCCTTTATAGTCTTCAGGCACTCAGCAAACTGTCTTGCCCTGGGCATTTAATTTTTCAAGCTGTTGTGGAGATTTGTGTCTCTGGCATCATGCTGTAATTTCCTTCTAAGTTTGGACAATCCTCTTACAAATAAAGTCATCTAAATTGTTCAACTCTTTATCTTTCATTTCTGTCTTTATCCTCTAATAGCTAGTTGACAAAGGGTTGATTTTCCTCCAAGCATTTCTTCTCCCAGCTGGCACAGACCCAGACCCACAGGCCATACACCAACCTTTGTGCTAAATGTTTTCTTTAATAAAATAATGAAACATTATTAATGAAATGAATAATTAAATGAACAAAGTGGTAGTATCCTGCTGCTTAGGCAGGGATGGGATCTGATGGGATTTGGCTGCCATTAACTTGAATCCCGATTGTTATCTACAGCTCCCTTTTACCATGCCAAAGCCTGCATCAGATTCTGCCTATACACATTTCACCCTTTCTATACTTCTGTAGTGGGAGAGATTGGGTTAAATGCATTTTGTGTGTCTCATGGTCTTTGTGTGAGTGTTCTTCAGTGAATCTTCTGTATCATTCTTGGGACATGCTCTGGCTAGATCAGTTGTGCTCAATTCACAGGAGCACAAGTGAAGAGAAAGAGACCCTGTCATCCAAACGTGGGCAAACTCTACCCTGCCCCTAGAGAGATCAAGAGAAAATATAATCTCTATCTTTCCCTCCCTTTCTGGAGATCTCTGGACTGGAAAGAGAGCAAGAATACCCTCGACATGCTGTGCATCAAACAGAAGAACAGGCAGGTTGTTAAGTGTCTTATTCCCACCACAAGTAGAAGATACGCCAGCATGAATTCTTCACAGTTACGGGGATGAATTCTGACTGTACTGAAGGGTTTTCCTACGTGCTATGTGTCATATCATCCTTCCTTACTTCCCCAGCATTATTTCTAGCCCACAGATTTTGTCTGCCCTTTGTTCCCATTCCTGTCTCCTTTAAGAAACATCCATTTGTAATCCATTCAGCTACTATCGGGCATGATTTTGAGAGGATTTATTGTAGCCCTAGTGATTTCTGCTGTCTTGCTTTGATCTTGCTTGTAGTTGTGGTTATGAGATTAATAAGCAGCAGGTTCCATTGCTAGATATTTTATAGGTATTTATGGCCGCTGTAGCTATATCTTCTCTGTTTAACTCCTTTTAACCAACCTCCTGAAAGCTTTAAAGGTTTAAAATTAAGCCATTTGAAATTCATCACAGCTTTTTGTCCTTGATGATTTGTTTATTAGTTTTTCATGCACAATTGCATACTCACGACAATTGCAATACAATTCTTGTTGTGTGTTATCTTATAAAGAAAATGTTAGAGTTTCTACATATTGCACAAGATGTAATTGAGAACAGTTTTCTTTCTTTTATGCTGCAGAATTCTCATATAGAGTCAATATTTTTCTTTAAATTGCCTTTGGTATGTTCTTTAAATACCTGATTCTGGGAAAGATGACATAAGAGGTTTTATTTTTTCTATGTGAAGCTGATCTGTCAACGGTGTATGCACCAGGTTTCCTGGTAAAGTTGCCATTTGCTAAGTCAGTGGTATGTTTCCAGTAAGGTAAGGGATAAAGTCTCTTCAAACTGTCACTGAATGACAGGCTTTGCTTACTGTAGGCTGTGTGATGAACAGAGGGAGGTATTTTAGGCTGTGATTTTTTGAACATTGGCATGGTTGTATGCAAGAAGCTTTCATAAGACTAGCAGAGTATTCCTTTCCCATCTGGTATATTCATGTTTTTGTGATAATAAATGTGTGCTTTCAAAATGGGAAACCATTTGAATTAAACTATGTCTAAATATTTGCAGATGTCTAAATGCATTTTTCAGACCTTGAATGAAAATTGCATCAAGAAATATTTGTGTATATATAAGATAGTGGCTGACTGTTTAACTTTGGCCATGAACTTTAAACTGACCAATTGTTGCCTTTTGTAGTTTACTAGATTGAAAGATAAAATGTTTCTTTATTGTTTCCTGAAATTCACTCATATATTCAGACTAGGTTCCTATACCATTTAAACTGAAGCATTTAAATTTAAATAAACAGTAGTTCCCTCTTGTTACAAGTTCTAGAAACAGTATCTGAAAAAACAGGAAAAAAATTACATGAGTACTTAAATTCTCTAGTAAGGAAAACCTGTGTGCCCAGCTATGCATTGCCAACTGGGGCCTGTAAAACAAGTAATAGATTGCAAAGATTTGATTTGGTGTGTGCAATTTATCTAGTAGCTGCTCTGCCTGCCCTTGGCAGGCACAGCACTGTCCTAATCAAATCTCTGTACTAGTTCTGTTCTTGACTTGGTCAACTGCAGACAAGGACCAAGGCAAAAGGCTTTGAAGTTGATTATGTCTGTTTAATTACCTTAAGATTCATTGCTTTCCCTCTTCTTAATTAAGCTAAGGTAATAATGAAATCTGTTTGACAACTGTACTCCAGAAGTCATCAGTTTGTTATTCATCTATTTGTTAAAGGGACAGGTAGAGGATAATTAGTTTCAGTCCTTTTGCTAATTCTCAGAAATGAAAGAAGGAAGATAGAGGTTATTTAGAAAGATATTGCGGAGTCTCTCTTCTGCGACAATTGCAGTAGTAATAGAGAACCTGTACAGAATGGAATTTGAAAGGTTCAACCAACCATCCAGCCAAAAAGAAAATCCCCACAACATCACAAGCCATCTGAATGTTGCACATTTTTGGTGTCCATGAGACATCAGAATATTTTTACAGGCTGAGGACTTCAGCTCCTCTAGGGTGTTAGCAAAGAGCCATCGAATGATATCTGCAGTCAAGCAAAACCATAGTTTCCCAATATTTGGTTTTTATTGTTAGTTGGCATAAGGATGTTGCCTTAATATGATTATTACATGCACATGCTACTGAATGTCACTATATGTTGTTTCATATTTAGATTAATGACTGAAGAAAGTCAAGGAGCCAAGTCAAACAATTTCCTTTCAAAGTGTTACTGTGAATAAATACTAAAATCCAACTGGTCCCTTGTTAATGGGAAGGTAATTCCTATGGGAGCTTCCTGATAGCCAGGCACTCTGCATTACTTTTCATGGTGTAAGATGGTGCTAGACTGTGCACCATGAAAGTATAAATTCACTACTTCACTACACTGAAGTAGTACTGGACTAAACAAAGTAAATTGACAGGGGATCTGTAGTAAAACCTGTATAAATACTCACTGTGATCACTGGACCAACCTGTCATTTCCTTGTGGAAAGTCTTTGTGAATGGTTTGAGGGTAAATGTATTGGTAGATGGGGAATAATCGGGAGGATTTAAAGTCATTGTGACCTTAAATATCTAAAGGAGTAGCAGCAATTTAGTAGACTGTAAAAGACAAGCAGATTAGAAGACTTTAAAATGTTTAAATGTTCACACTTGGATTTTGCAGCCCTTGTCTGTAGCATGGGTGCAGAGTGAGAGGCACGTGCAAGATGAAAGGGCAGGATGCTTCTTACTGTGATTCATTTATAAATGATAATAAATATTCTATCAGCTGCCAGAGTCCTCCTTACTTCTGTATCTGATCTTGCTGAATGAATGTTTTATTAAGAAATAGATAGTTAGAAGAGTGACCTTATCCCTTTTTTACTTTGCTGAATTGCCTGTTCACTTTTTACTTATTCTGGTGGTGGTGGGTCAGTTAGGTTACGTAGCTGTTAATGAGTTAATCCAGTGTGGAGTTTTACAAGTCCATGCTAATTTTATAGCCATAAACATGCTATCTAAGTAACACTCCCTGGGCATTGGACCTAAGGAATTCCAGAAGCAGAGCAGAGAGAAATCCACAATTTAGATCTGAGATACAGTTAAGTAATACTTCAGTTTTGCTCCAGCATTTTTCCATGTCTGGATTGCTTCTTTCTCCATGCTGGGGATCAGGCTGCAGTCCTGCCCCAGGTGTAATGGCAGGCTGGAAGAAGCATCAGTTAGACTGTCCTCTACCTTGCATTGTTAATGGCAATGAAGACTGGTGATTTCATTGCTGGTGTTGGCCTTCATGAGTAAATGATGTTGATTGTGATGTGGCCCCAGGTAAACAGACGTTTGCATGAATGTGTGCTGAAGACTGGACTGTCGATAGATATTCATTAGCATGGAAAACTCTGACTAAGTTGACCTATTTGAAGCAATTGTTTTGGTGTACCAATCTACCCAGACTAAGTGTGTTTGTACCTTTACAGTCTTTATAACTTCAGCTTCTATGCCATGGTTTCAATACATCAGTTGGATCAAAATATCCAAAATAAAAATAAATATAAATCATCCGGTGTGTCACGTCCAGTATTTCAAAGATTCTCTTTTGTCTTGATCTTTGATATCTGATTTCACTAACTGTCTTTGAAAGACTATACTTTTTTGCTTCCACTGGTATTTCAAAAATATCCAGGTGACCCTGGAAGCCTGCTGAGGAAAAAATGTCATTTTCCCAGCAAGGTATAGTGTTCCTAGGGGACCCACACAGGATATATGCTGTTTCATTTCTCTCTCAGGAAATTTAGACCTATAATTTATAAAGCTAGTTTGTGGTTTTGTTTTTCCTATTTTTTTCTTCTTCTTTTCTCACAATATATTTCTTATTCTGAGAGAAAAGAACATCGTCTCAACTCTTCCTGCTTCAACAGAGCAAGCCTGTCTTTTCAAGGACAGGTCATTAATTCTTGGTGTATCCTGTTAAATTTTGCATGCCAATGCTATCGAACTTTCCAACAGAGATGTTCTGGAATCCTTTTCTCAACTACCTCTGTAGCCCTCAGGAATAATTTTCTTCCATATGATTCATTTGTTGTTGCTGGCTTGTGGTTATTTTGTTGTTGTGGTTGTGTTTTCTCTGGCCGTGGTATGTATTTTAATCAGTCTTGTTTCTGTAGAGAATCCTAGCTCCCATTCCTCCCCAGGTTTAGCTATGTAGAAACCTTCAACACATTTTTGATTCCTGGAGCAGACTATTTCCTATGTGCACTTAGTATTTCATGGTTATGGTTTGGATAACTTACAGCTATGTGAGTGATTTCCTGGATATAGCTGCCAAAAAAGGTGTTCGTGATGCTGAAGGCACATGGCTTTTCAAACTAGATGGTTATGAGGAGGAGTTAACCAGTTTAATAGCTTGAACCATGAGGTCATATTGTAGAGTGCCTGACGTCACCCTCTTTAGTAATTACCTGGTAATTTTGGGGGAGAAGCATGCATAATAAAATGGAGAATAATCCAAGACAGACATTGAAGCAGCTGTTCCTGGAAGGTTCTGGACCATCTTCCTCTTTATTCTGTTTTTCCTTTTTTTCCGTTATATGCACAGTTGGGAGTGAGAACAGTTGTTTAAATGTTTCATATGTGCTTTTGTTCACAGTTCTATTACTGAAACAAGTTTAGGTCTGTGCTTTTTGGTGTTTGAATTTCCAAGGAATCCAAACACCCACAGTTCTCACTGCCTTCAGTTTTGCAATTGGAAGCACTGAACTTTAGCCATCTGATTGTTTAGGCCTCCTATATTTTTTCCCCATCCTTTTTACTCTTTCTTTATTTTACTTAAATTAGTAAAAAGTAGAGAATATTTTTTTAATGAACAATTTATTTTACCATATTTGAGGGATTTTATTACACTCGCTCGAAGTCAAATTGTCCTTTCTGCAAAGAGCAAATGAAACATGATAATGCTATTTATTTTGTGTTGTGTTCAGAGATGCTTAGGTTTCAGCTTAATCTCCTGCACAAAGGAGAATTTAATCTATCAAGACATACAAGACAAACTAGTTTCATTTTGCTTTGCTATGAGTAGTCTGAACATGCACTCAATATATCTTACTTCTGCAAGAGTTCCTCGTTGGAAGGATTTGACTATTTCTGATGCTAACTCTGTCTTTGCCATGGATCTTAGAGAAACTAATGGTTCTATGAAGTCCTGCTTCCTATAGATGTATGCCTTTAAAGGCGGATGTTTCTGTATCACTATCATTATGATGGAAGCAAACTTGGCAACATGAGCCCCACTGCCCAGAAAACTGCAAATAGGCAAATGTATTTTTAATCCAGTCTTTTAACTGGGGACTGTGGTTCGTGATTTCTGAATGTTTGAGTTAAAATACTTATTCTGTCTCATAAACAGAGCCTAAACAGTGAAGAGTCTTTATTGCTGAATTTCTAATGTATAGGGTTTTAAAAGATTGTCAAGAGTCCCAGAAAATCTCTGCTTACTGTTGTAACTTTCTATAATCAGCCACTGACCGAGGTTATGAATAAGTGCTAATTGCAGTGTCACTAAAAATACTAGCAAACATGAAGGAGAAAGCAGGGGCTCACCAATACTTCCTCTTCTCCCTGGTTCCATATACAGACCAAAACAGGAATTCTGCTGCATTCAAGGGTCGCTTCTTGGGTTGTATCACTGATGTTAAATTCTGCTTTTATTCATTCAGTCTGAATGAAAAGATGCCTGTTTATAGAACAGCTCAAAGTTCTGGAACTACACTCTGAATTGGATCCCAAAGCTAGATGGCTGATGTCTAAATTAGTGTTTGTCTTGCATGCTGCCAGAATTATACAGCCATTTTTCTTCCTTCCTCTGTAGTTTTCTGGACTTTGATAGTTCATACTTAGGTTTTTAAAATAGTATTATGCTTACATCTGTACGTGTAACTATGATGGTTGCTCATTGAATGAGTTCAGTTTTTTCTCAAGACAACGTTCTGAGGGTTTTACAGACACAAAGATTCATTGAATTGGAATGGTTTGGGTTGGAAGAAGCCTTAAAGTTTATCTAGCTCTAACCCCCTGCCACAGGCAGGGACACCTTCCACTAGGTTGCTCCAAGCCCCATGCAACATTGAACACTGCCAGGCACAGCTTCTCTGGGCAACCCGTGCCAGGACCTCAGCACTCTCACAGGGAAGAACTTCTTCCTAAAGTCTCATCTCAATCTCCCCTCTGTCAGGTTAAAGCCATTTCCCCTTGTCCTGTCACTACAGACCCTTGTAAAATGTCCCTCTCAAGAAATCCAAGTTCTCATTATTGTTTCTATAGAATGTGCAGCTGTACCAAAGAAAATGCTGGATTTTATTCTGGTTTGAGTAGGTGCAGCTGACTCTAGACCTGCCATTATATGGGGGAAATTCACCTTCCGATTTTACCTGTTTAACGTGTATTAATTGCTCTGTTTTCAGTACATGGTAAACTATTTTCTCAACCACATTACGCCTATTTTTATTGGGTGATGCAAGTTCTAGAATTTGCCTGTGTACTTTATGGATCTGAAAATCTGCCTTTCCTCTCAGGCATCATCAAACTCAGGTCATTAATGTCAGGTCAACTGCTAAGATGCCTTTTCCCAGGTTGCCTCCACCATGTTTAAAATATCTTTATACTCTCCCCATCCCTTCTTGCTGTGTGTTTCTTTTCAGACATCTTTTCTCTAGAGCTCCTACCCTTCTTTTTACACAGAGCTCTGTTTTTGTACCTCTTGGTAAACTCTTTAATTTCTTCAATTACCATCTCCTCTATTCTTTGTCTTTTTTCCTTTAAATACGGTGCCCAGAAATACAGCTCGAGGATTATTTCTCCTAGGCTGGTATAGGAAAACATCTGTGCTTCCCTTTCTTTATTGCGGATTCTCTCGGCAGCGCAAACAGCGAGGCAGTTAAAGATAATGAAATTAAGGCTTTGAGTTTGCAGCTAATGACAAAGTTGCAGAATTTGCCTTTATTTTTTTTTTCCTTTTTTTTTTTTTTTCTTGTATGGGCAAGGAAAAAAAAATTCTTCCCAACATCCTAGATTTTTCATTTCAAGTCCCAGTTTGGATGACTTCTTACCTTATTAATTAACTTGGACTCACAAGGGTTCTGTGAAATACAACAGAGCTCTTCTGAAACTCTGTGATTTTTTTTATTTTCTTTTTTTTCCCCCCACCCCTGCAAGAATCCAAGCAGAACACTTTTCATTTTACAGAAAAGGAGGCTAAATCTCCTGTGTTATCTGTCCTACTGCTGGTGTTAGGTTGTGCGGTCACAGTTACACGTTAAGGCCAGGACCCTGCCATACTGATGTAACCCACAGAGATGCTGCAGGCACAGACCGAAGAGGCTGTTACAGCAGATCAGGACAACAGGATGAATGATTCAGATCAGATTCTCTGTGTCAGTGTCTTCTCTTCACCCAGATTGTAAATATCTTGCCCTTATTTGCCCTGCTTTGTTATTGACAGAGAGCAAACAGCTGGGAATGTGGTGATACGCTTGGGGAATGCTTGCTCCCTTACACACTGAACCATCCTTAATTGTTAGTTACCAAACTGGGCCCACAACAGTTTATTCATGAAACCAGATATTCATTTTGCTTTGTCTTATTTTAAACTATGAAATTACTCAGCATTAATAATGATGTGCATAGCGTTTAACTAGAGCAAGCATTAAATTTACTTTTCTCCTCGAAACACGTGTTGTATCTAACATGAAAGGAATATTTGCCTAGAGCTTAACTGGTACCAATAGAAATAACATAGCTAATTAATGTCAGCTCATAAAACTAATGACTGTGTTCTTTCCAAGTGGTAGCATCAGTTCATTTGGTGGCATGTACAGTGTCTTTGGTTTTAGTCACTTTGGCTTTGAATTTTTTTCCTAAATCAGAAGTCCTGTCCGCAGTTTCTGCTTTACGTTCTTCATCTGGCAGTCCCGGAAAGCATATGTCCTCTTCAAACCCCAAACCGGCATTAGGCAGCTACAATTCACCTGTTTTGTTTTTTCTTTTTCCTTTTTTAGTTCTGTGTGCTGTTGTATTTCAGTACCATTTTGCCTTGAGCCTTTTTACGATTCTTAAAACCAGTATCTTTCTGTTCTCAATAATCATTAAGGTAGATCTGTTTTGTGAGCAAGCTTGCAAGACCCCATCTTGCGATTTGCATGCCTGTGTCAGCACTTACCCAATGCAGCCATTCAGAGAGATCTAGAAAGTTTTGAAGGCATCTTATTTTGAAATTTCAGCATTTATGCAAGTAATTCTTGCCCCTTGGGATGAACTCTGTTAAATTCAATTGAATTCTTACAAAGCTAAGAATATACTTCGCTCTGGGGCAAATGATGATGTTAAAGCTTCAGGCTCCTGGCTATACAGTTGCCAAAAGCAAAATTCCAGCTGAGTTCAGTGATATTATCCCACCCGAAGCCTAAAAGTGCTATTTAGATAGCCATTGAATATCACCAGATATGCAGGTGGGAAGAAAAGTAGCCATGAA
Source organism: Nestor notabilis (assembly GCF_000696875.1). NCBI lineage: Eukaryota > Metazoa > Chordata > Aves > Psittaciformes > Psittacidae > Nestor > Nestor notabilis. The sequence continues at coordinate 117,606 of NW_009910460.1, forward strand.
CTTGTGGCAAGTTACAAAAAACTCAGGCATTGCAAGGACAAGAAAACGGAGGCCCCTAAAGACAGATAAGGCATTAATGTGTCTGCAGAGCTGGAATGGTTTGGTGTTTGCAGATGTGCCAAGCAATTGGCAGCTGCAGTTCAAGTCAGTGGAATCATATCAAACAATATGTTCACCTGAAAGACCTGATGTAAAGCAGCTTTGAGAACTGGATTTCCTTGCTGGGACAATAGCAAATTAGTAAAAAATCCAGAGGACATTATAAGGATGTTTAATTGGGTCAGAAAGGATCATTGCTGTTGCTTCTGTCAAATATTGATTGAGGACAGTGTTGCCTTATCTCAAGTCCTAACCACAAATACACCCATGCAAAATAATCTCATCTATAAAAGGGTAGGGCTGCTTTTAACCCCACCTGGCAGACCCAGCAGAAGGGATGCATTAGAGCTTCACTTAGCTCCACTCTTCATCCAGTTTTATGGTTGCTGTGCATTACTAATACCCACTCTGTCCATAACATATGTATTGTTGGCAGTGCTGCTGTTCTCGGTCAAGCCTTTGGGGATTTTGAATCTTGTGGGTTTTTTTTCCTGGAGCACTAGCACAGCTGTGTGCTCCTGCTCCAGTATTATTCAAGTGCTGGTATGTGTGTTAGCTGCTGTCAGTGGCTGCACAAAAATCAAAGGTAGTAAGCCACAAAATACCATTAATTTACCAGCAATCCTCCATTTTCAGATTTCTGTAGCAAACTGCTCCATTATAGACACAAGCCTGAAACACTGGTTTCATTTATCTTCACGTGCAGCCTCTCACTATTCACACCATCTTGTTCCAGCATGTGTGATCTCAGGCTGTAAATTCCCATTAGGGAAGTCTTTCTCCATGGAGAACAGCGGTGGTGTTTGCTTGCAAGCGTGTTTGTCTGGCTTGACTGATCGAAGCAGTTTGTTTAAAATCAGATGAAAACACATGGAAAGACAAAGTCTTCCTCTTAACTAGGATTGTACCAGGATATTTCACTATCAGTCAGCTCAACCTGAGTCAATTGTTATAGGTTTCAAAAATTAGCTTAAGTATGCAGCATAAAATTGTTCCTCTGAGAGCAATAGCTGTAACTTTATCTGTAAGAAGAGGTGGATAGGCTTTTGGCACTGGCATATGAGGAAACTGAGTTTAAAAGCTTCCTTTGGTATATGGAGTGCTGAGGGTTTTGTGTTGGACATATAGTCCTTTTAAAAAACTGTTTTAAAAATGAGTCAAGATGGGCTTGGGGATGTATTTTACACAATGTCAGGGAAACAAATACCAGTATACTTGTAGCTTCTGTGGACATTCTTAGTAATCACAGTTCCTATGACATTGAGGGAGTGCACATAAAAAGTAGCTGCTGAAAAGACTTCCAGTGGCTTCAGCTATCATTTGGAAAAACTTGGGACCCAAGAGGTACAGAATTAGGCTTCAAGGTACTATTTCAGCCCTTGAAAGAATCTCAGTGCAGCATCATTTCCGTCTTGCCTTGCTTCCCCTCTGTAGAAGACAATTTTAAGAAATAGAAGTGGCTAAATTCTGCCACTGCAGAATGATCTTTTTTGCCTCACAGTCTATAAAGAGAAGGGGATGAAAGAGGGAAAATACTTGAGAGTCCATGGATCTCAGCTAGCCTTTTTCCAAGCATAAAAGGCCTTCATTGCCTGGATAGCACTATGTACTGAAAGTGTACTGTCCCCTCACTTGACCTGGGGAACCTGTAACAGTATGGAGCTGTCCTGGTTTCAGCTGAGTTGTCATTAGTCATCTTGCTGGGTGCTAAAATAGCCAACGAAACAGATCCCTGTGTTCCCTGCCCTGTACAGCTATCCTAAAACACAAGGTGGCACTTGAATGGTGATGCTTGGTCTGCCTGTAGAGTCACAGACTGCTTTGGGTTGGAAGGAACCTCAAAGCTCATCCAGTTCCAACCCCCTGCCACGGGCAGGGACACCTTCCACTAGAGCAGGTTGCTCCAAGCCCCTGTGTCCAACCTGGCCTTGAACAGTGCCAGGGATGGGGCAGCCACAGCTTCTCTGGGCGAATTATTATTAGCATTTGTTATTTTATTATTAACTGTGTAAATAATGGGGAAGAAGCAAAATTGGGAGAAGTAAAGGGAAAGGAGCTGCTGAAATGTTCACAAATGCAGTACCGCTGCAAAAGTGAGCTGTTTGCCTGCCAGTCATTTTTCATTTTGTTCCTTAGAACTGAATGCCTTATTTTCATTTCACTGAATATTTCAATAAAGTCACCCTTTGCCACCAGCATTTATCATCTACATTTTCCTCCTTGCATCATGTTTGAATCTCTCTACCTTGATTTTGTTGTTTGGCATATATTTATTTATTTACTTGTTTACTTGGAGTCTTATGCCGTTCAGCAGCCTGCCACCAAACCAATAATGGGTAAAGAAATAAATGTGTTAAAAGAAACTGTCTGTGCTGCAATTTATGCAGAAGCAGCTGCTTCTTTCAGGTTCTCAAGAGCTGCAGCATAGCTTTGAAAGTGATGGGCTTGAACAGTGAATTGAATTTCCTTGATGGAGCTGACCTCCAGGAATCTCTTCCTTTTCATCTCTCAAGAATAAAAACTTTTCCTAGTTTCAAAGTTCATCTCTTTGTTTAGTTTTCTTTTCTTTCCCT
>NW_009910460.1:120308-133886 GCF_000696875.1 Nestor notabilis
GTCAGAAGGCTGGGACCTTAGACAAGTTGTTTTTATACCATTTTACCATTTTGCTTTGTCTTACGCTCTGGCTTCGACAGATTTGCTGAGGAACTGGAACTACCCACACTCACTTAGTTGATGAATCCCTTTACCTTTTTGGATCCCAAGCTCTATTCTGGCCTGTCCCCAATAATTCCTTTCAGGAATGAAGAATACGGCAGTAAACATGCCTTAAAAGCATGATTCTCAAATTTCATATGTAATAAAGTACATGTAAAGCTGTACTCATGTTCAGCCTGAATGAGCAATGATCCAAAGCTACTTTGTAACTCTGAGCTATGCCTTTCACAAAACAGACTATAAGGAGAAGTGGGACAATAAAATTGAGGGCTACTTCATTTCATCTTGCTCCTTCCATTCCATTCAGAAGAAAAATAGCCCTCTACTTTATTTTTCCAACTTCTGGGCAATTTGGAGCCAACATAAATAAATGACAATTGCCATAAGCAGAGTGCCATTCGACCATTAAGTAGTTATAAAATGAACAGGAGCTAAGAAGGCATTCAAAATGCAGGTGCAAAAACCCCAAGAACCAGAGTAGCATTTCTATTACCCAGCCTAACTCCCCAGTCTCCTGTAAGTGCTCTGAGCTTATTCTCAGTGGAATGATTTGACTGAAAACCAATTAGAAAAATCACCTATGTGCCACGCTCCTATACAGAGGTGTAAAACGTTACAACCACCAAGCAACCAGATATTGCTCTGTGATTAGACTTCCCTGCCCTGAGTCTCTTGATGTTATCGAAAAGATAGTTTTCTAGTTTCAGCATCTTTAGAAAGGGGACTCTTTTTCAACTAAGTTATTTTAACAGCAGTGTAGTAGGATCAGAAGTAATGGTTGGTGTGATATTTTGTGTGTTGCTGGTCAGGCACTGTCACCAAGCCTTATTAGAAGATGCTGTGAGCTATCGCAGTCATCCCTGAAGGAAGAGACTATCAGGAGTAGGTGATGACAGCTCTTGCATAGTAGCACAGGTCTTAGCAGCATTTAGCCCAGTTTGAGCTCTGGCTGGCACATGGAGCAAGATGTTTGTAAAATGGGGTGTGAAAGGAAACTTCAATGTAGCCATGTTGAACTGAGATGCTCAAGAGTTACTGGGAAAGAGCAGAAAAACTGATGACATAGGATATGGTTAGGTAGCTGCAGCTGGGCAATGCCAATAAACTTGAGGCTAGTACTGAAACTACCTGATACATTAAAAAGCCACTAGGAGGTTGGAGCCAAACTGTGAGAGCTCCTTAATTTGTAATTATTTAAAATCTGTCTTTGCAACTTGTTTTTCTGCAGTAATAGGGATGTAGAGTAAGTAGAGCCAGGCTTGGTCCCACCAAGTTGAGAAATTGCCAACTGCTGTTGCCATTTCTTCTGAAAATCCTCATATATATATATATACATATATATATATGTATACGTATGTGTATGATGAGGTTTTTGTTTGTTTTATTTTATTCTTTAAGTGGTGTGGTGCAACAAACCCAGCTTCTCCCTTTCCTGGTTGCCTAGTGAGAAGACTGAACTCTTCCCAGTGTTTCTTCTTGTCAGTTCTCATCATTCATTTTCAACTTTCCTGGTATTAGCTTATTTCTTAAATCCAGAACTCTGTAGTCCTTAGGTTATAACGAATATCATCATATCATAGAATAGACTGGATTGGAAGGGGACTTAAAGCTCATCTAGTTCCAACTCTGCCACAAGCAGGTTCAGTTTCATTAGAAACTAAACACCAATAGGTTGCTGGTCTACATGGAAGCTATAATGGGATGCTGGAAGTAATATAGCTGAAAACTGAGGAAGTTTTTTTTGAAAATACACAATGTCATGTCTTTTTCTTTGTAATATGAAGCATAGGTCCAGTTTGGGTTGGAAGGAACCTTAAAGCTCATCCAGTTCTAACCCCCTGCCACAGGCAGGGACACCTTCCACTAGAGCAGGTTGCTCCAAGCCCCTGTGTCCAAGCTGGCCTTGAATACTGCCAGGGATGGGGCAGCCAGAGCTTCTCTGGGCACCCTGTGCCAGCGCCTCAGCACCCTCACAGGGAAGAACTTCTTCCTAATGTGTCATCTCAGTCTCCCCTCTGTCAGGTTAAAGCCATTCCCCCTTGTCCTGTCCCTGCAGGCCCTTGTAAAAAGTCCCTCGCCAGATTTCTTGTAGGCTCCCTTTAGGTAAGGTTATCAAAACACAAGTCTTCCCCTGTGGATACCTGAAGAAAATCATATACTATTTTTTTCCTTTCCTGTTTTTCCTCTTTGGGTAAACCAGCAGCCAAGAGCAGATGTTTTGTATTCGGTATGTATTCTGCAGCCAATTGCTACAGTCATCAGGTTCCAAACGAGAGACTTTTAAATGGATTTATTTAATCTATTTTTCTTATCTAGTATAACCGTCTGTCTCTTGATGCTCTTGGTAAGGTTTCAAGGATTATGTCAACTTTCCTGACTCTGGGATACAAAGACTATTCAAACTGGCTGTAAATATACTGCTTGGAGGTCAGGTTAAATCTGCTGTGACACTGTGGAGCTCCCTTTAAGTTGATTTAGTGAGCTGAGAAGTCATAGGTGGGATGCTCACTGAAATCTAGCTGAGGTTTCTCTGCACTGCACTGTAGTTTAGATGTGTACCTGGCCATGGGAAGTAATTTCTGTGAGGTTTGTTTAGCTTGCCTTATTTTTCATGCTTCATTTGGTATTTTTAACACTAGCATCATAGAAAAAAAGGGGCTGACCTCACAGTAAAACAGCTCGTGTCAAAACCCGAGTTTGCTGTGGGCTTTCTGTATGATAATTACTCTGTCATCTTCCTATTTACAATATAAGCACATACACAATGTAAAAACGAAAAGGTAAAAAAGGGTATTTCCTCACAGATACATCTTGAGTGAATGTGGGACATTCAGCTATTGTGTAGCTCAAGTCTATGAATGTATAAATGGCTAATGTATATTTATGCTGTCAGCAGCAATTGAAAGGCTCATACTCTCCTGACCACAAGAAATTGCATTCTGGCTTTTGTTCTCCTTCAGTCATAGGGGCTTTTCCACTTTACCCATGGGGAAAATGGCCTTAAGACCAAGTGAAGCAGAAAGGATTTCTGGAGAATTGAGTGTTCAGAAGAATGTCTCTGTTTTGTTTTGGGTTGTTTTCTTTTTTTCCCTAAATTGGCTCAGTGGTTCCTCTACCAAAAAGCTACAGCCTGTGACAGCATAATCTCTGCATGCACAAGGACACTCATGACTCTTGTTTCATACCTGAGGAATTGTTGGAATTGCCTCTGACCATTGTTTTCACTGTGCTCCTTCTACTGTGTTGTTCCAAAAGCTCACCTCCATTTTTGATCAGATTTGTCATGGTGCTAACAAGAATTATACAAGATGTAATTAGCAAAGCAAGCCTGTCCCCCTGTTTCTCATTGCACATCCAGGAGCCCAAACGTACAATCTAAAAGCCCATTGAAACCACTGGTTTGACCATGAGCGATTTTGGTGAGATTGGTCAAATTTGTGTATTGTCAATGGCTTTTACTTGAAAATGCTTCCTTCATCTTATATTCTTACTTTAGAAAATGCTAGGAAAGGATCTGTAACAACTATGAAAGGAGTTGCATTGGAAGAATCATAGAATGGTTAGGTTTGGAAGGGACCTTAAACTAGATGATCTTAAGGTCCTTTCCAACCCAAACCATTCTATGATTCTAAAGATCATCTGGTTTCAAACCTCTGCCACACGGGCAGGGACACCTTCCACTAGACCAGGTTGCTCAAAGCCCCTGTGTCCAACCTGGCCTTGAAGAAAAAGAGAGAAAAGAAGAGATGGGAGAGTGGTGTGATTTTTGGACAATGAACTATTTCATTTGCAGTGGCAGTTATGACAAGTGAGAGGAAACTGAAATAACCTCTAATTCAAGCAATTTCCAGTCCAAACTCCTTAAAAGGGAAGATGGAGGGTAAGGAAGAATTAAGGAGCTAGACAGCTGGTAGGTTAGATATGAACCATGTAATGGTGATGAGAAGTATCAGCAGTGCAAAAGGGTCTTAACTTGCCTTTGTAGAGTGCCCTGGACATCAGTCAGGTTGTTGCAAGTGGAGATAATAAAGCTATGATGTTCACAGGTGTACCTTTGAAGATTTATAGGATCCTACCAAGCATCAGTTTTAACTTGAGCTGCCTCTTGACATCTGCCTTATCAACAGTTGTCATGTTCACAGGAGGTTTTTGTGTCAGTCTTTTTACCTCTACAAGTTTGTCTGGTCTTAACTTATAGGTGAAGTCTGTGTTCAGATATATTTGGGTTTGGATGGCTGGTTCACGTCAGTTTTCATGCCTTCTAAGTGTCTTTAGAACATCAGGCTGCAAATTAGAACATCAGACTGCAAATCGGGCTTTTTCTCTGCTTCTTCTGAAAAGACACAACTCTGCAATAGCGGTATATTTCTGAGTATGAGGATGCTGGAGGAGTATGTGTGCAGTGGGGACAGGATGGTATTCAGACACCACTGGATCAAACCACCAAGACAGGGACTCAGACACCTCCCGTTCTGCAGCTCCACTCTTTTCTTTGTCTCTGAATTCTTTATAGCTTCTTCAAGAAACATCAAATGAGGCTTGTCAACTGCTTTGTTCCGATGATATGCTGCAATATTTCTTTTTCTCTTTTCTCTTTGGCACTTTTAAACTGGTAACACTTCATCTCTGACAGAGATTTTTGTTTTGTTTTGGGGCTTTTTTGGAGTGGGGTTTTTTTTTGGTTTTGTTTTCTTTAGTTTTGCATATCCCTCATACTTGCAAATTTGGTGGTGTTTTGTTTGGAAAATAGAGTGGTTGTTTCTCATAGTACTGTTTTGATTGATTCCTAAACAGTTCATATGTGTGTTTTATAAGAAGAGTTAAATAGAGTGTTATAATTGACTTTACTCAGTTGGAGAGAGGGAAGGTTTTGATAGCTTGTTTAACAACAAACAGCCTCAAGTGAAATCCTGGTGTCCGATAAGCTGCCTTGGTGCATGTAGCCTTCACTTACAAGAAGCAAAAGCACATGCAGAGCCCAGCTTGGTTGAGAATTAGGTTCTGCACTTCTAATGTGTTTATTGAATCACTTGCTAATTGTTGAAGAGAGAAGAAAGTTACTGCGATTAATATGATAAGGGTCATGGTTACTACTACCGCCATTCTGTTTATTCCACGTTCATCTTTGATATCACTTCATGGAATGGATTATTTTAATCCAATATTTGTACATTACTGCCAGAGGTATGTAGGAAACGGTCTGTTAGATGCACTAGAAAGAGAGAGAAATGATTGAGTGTGTAGTAGACATGTCCTGTGACTTAAAAAGAAGATCATTCCTGGGTTTATCATCTAATGTATCCCCCCATGTCTGGAGAGGAGTCTCATGATTTTAGGAGGCATGAGATCCTTAGTGATAAGATATAAAAATGAAAAATGAGAACATCTGTTTGGTTATTGCATGGGAGAATACAATGTCTGGAGGTTAGGCAGGAATGTAATTTGCTGTAACCTCTTTCCATAACTGTCTTAAAGGATCAGCTGGCAGTTCTATAAACTTTTTTCCCTGGCTAAATTATAGCTAATTTTGGTGAAGGATTATATTTATAGTCAGTGAAACTTTATCACTCTATCACTCTTCAACTCTTGTCAGTCTTCTGGAATAAGGCAATACTGTCTGAATGTGGTAAGGTGTCCTTCCTATTAAAAATTTTCTTATTAAAAGTGGGGTAACTTTCCACTTTTATGTCATGAAAGGAAATTGCTGAACAAAGTGGGAATCATTTTGTGCTGTACGGTACCACTGGGTCACCTCAGTGCCCACTGGCTTTTGGCAGCACTGTCCAAGGCATTTAAAGAGATTATTATTTGGCAGCATAAATACTATTATGTTCTTTGATATTACAGCTAAGTTGAAGAAAAGTTAATAAAATTATTTTCCCATTGGAAAAAGCTGTTCCATCAAACTGGTCTTAAAGTATTAGATTTGTGTATTTTCTCTCTGAAGACTTAAAAATTTGCAGGTTTCATGCTGCTTTAAACAACAAAGCTCTAAAATCCAAACTCCTTTGCTAAACAGAATTTCCATCCTCTCTACATCCCAGCTTCAGTTATGGGCAAGGATTTCTGATGTCCTGCAGGCTCAAGGCAGGAGGCTAAAGATCATCAGCTGCACTAATGTCTGCTGCTGGTTAATCCATTATTAGTGTTATTATTTGAATCACAGCAGTGCTTAAATGCCTTAATCAAGGATGTGATCCATGTGTGCATAGGCACACATGTATAGATGAGAGGAAACAGTTTGGATCAAAAGGATCAATAGTTTTGGACAAGGCCTTGAGCCACCTGGCCTGGTGGAAAGGGTCCCTGCCCCAGGCAGGGAGTTGGAACTGGATGAGCTTTAAGGTCCCTTCCAACCCAAACCAGTCTGGGATTCTAGGAAATGCCCGAGTGAGCAAGCAAGAGGAGAACAGAAGTTTTGTAGGCAATAGTGAGGACCACAGTGTGTGACATTGATAAAAGGGACGTGATGAGACCCCTGGTGCTTCTCTGAAAGAAATCGCATTGAGGAACAAGTTGAGTTTATTTCTTCTGTTTTCATGTTGACCTTACACTGCTCCTTTAAAATTTCACCCTTTTTTCAGTGTCCTCTGCTACTTTCCTTTGTTCACCTGATTCTCATGGTGCCCTCAGTGGCTAAGGGAGCCATGACTGACTGAAGAGACTACAAAGCAGAGCTATTACATTTCTTTTTATTGAGTATCATTTCAGCTCCTGGCAGCAGGCCTAACTGCCAGAGCAATATGAAGCTCAGGAGAATTGTGGCCATGGACGTGGCCCAGTGACTTTGAGTAAGATACATGGCTTATAAGAGCTCACAGTACATGGGGCTAGTAAACATTATTGCTGCTTGAGCGTTCTCAGAAGACTTTGAATAATGGGTTTATTAAATGTAATTTAGGGCTAACTATAAGTTAAAAAAATGAAGCAAAATATTTTGGGCAATTTTCTTTCATGCTTTCTTCAGGGCAGCCAGGAGAATAGCCAGTGTATATGAACCAGAAGCTTCCTTAACTGATGCTTTCCCTTCTCTCTTCAGGTACAGAATTCTTGTTAATGTTAATGAGCTGCCTGCACATGTGAGACATACAAGGATATATTCTAAAGAAATGGAGTGGTACCTATTGACTCCAATTGGCTTGGTTTGTGACATTATATTAGGAATGTTCTGTAAGGGGGCTGGAAATGGTTTTCTGCAGCAAGCCAAGGAACTGCAATATTTCTGGGGTTTATTTATTTCTTTGAATTAAAAAACTCCTCCTAACTCATTTTAATACTCATTTTCCTTCCTATTGTTTGAACTGCATCTGCAGCCTCAAGTAATGATCCAAAAATGAACTGGAGGAAGCTCTGCTAGATATATGGGAGTACAAATTACAAGAGCAAAAGAAAAAAGATTTAACAAGCTTGTCTTGATCTATTCTTGAGGTCAGCAGTCGGGCAGAAAGATTACTGTTTGATTGTTTGGCTTGCCTACTTGCCAAGTTTAATATAAAAGTCATAATATGAAAAGGTATATATTTAAAACTTTGTTAGATGGCAAACATGGAATTGGAGTTTATTGCTTGTACTGCCTTGAGCCACCTCCCTGCTCCACCCTTTCTGCTGTTGTTTCTATTGCTTTGCTCTTGCCATCCTTTGAAGAGGGTCTGCGATCCCCTGTAACTTCAGTGGTGATGGAGAAGGAAAAAACAGTTTCTTCTCTGCTGTGCTTCATTATATTATTATATCAGACACTGGCTTTGGTTGTGCTGAGGCTCTCCCTGGTGCAGCAGCCCCTCAGGGTGTCTGTCCCCATAGCCATAACTCAGTAAGTGGATCCCTGCAGCTGTTCCTGAATAACAAGATTACCAGTAAGGCATGGTAGGGTTGCAGGGTAGAGCTGCTGTGATATCTGCTCCAACTAGGGTTTTAATAAGGCCAGTGAGCACAATAGGATAAAAGTTACCAGTACATGTTCTTATTGATTGCTTCAGTGTTAACTGTTGCTGATTTCCAGTTGCATGGGCATAGGTTGAAGTGGAACAAAGAACTAGTTCACTCTGAATTCCTGTCTTGACCCAGACAACACCGTGGCACTAACACCAGCGTTGTGGGAGGTAAAAATCATGTTCCTAGTTTATAGGCAGAGCAGCTAATTTGCATAGGCAGTTCATAGAGCTTCCCTGGATTTGGACCCCCTCCTTGGTTTGAATAATCTGGGACCAAACCCAGGCTGAGGAAGTCAACTAAAGAGATGCTTCACTCTCACTGCTACATGCTTCCCTCTTAACAGCAAGGGCTATTGTAAGAAGAATAAGTTCATGGACATGAATTTACTGTGTGGAAATTCTTAATAGGATGGGGTCTGGGAGCTCTGGGGAAGTGCTCAAAGAGCACATTTGAAACTGGAAAGACAAATGATGCCTATGTGGAGGTGATGTGATGCAGATGCTCCTTCCCCTATGCCCATTTACCTAAGTTCATAGTGGGGCAAGCTAGAGAAAAGCAGCTTTTCCCCTTCACTTTCCCATTCTCAAAATGCATGTCTAGTGCAGTTTTTCTGAGCTTCCTATTAAAAGCTGCAGTTGCATGAGAAAGTTGTGGACAATAGCAACAGCATCCAATCTATCTGCTGATTCAGGAAGACATTTAATTCATAAAATAGGAGTCGTACACATTTCTGCTTATTGGAAATGGTATTTTATATTCTGCAGTAATTAGTGGTGTGAATTCAGTCACCTGTTAGTACAAGTTTTTCATTCTTCATAGCTAATTCTGTTTTTTTCTCAAGCATCTCATGCTTTATTGCATTTCACCATGCGAACTATGACACTTGCATTATTACATTACGGGATTCTACAGAAAAAGTAAACTTGACCCTTTTAAACTCCTCAGGTGGCTTGAACGTTAAGCTGTGTTTTTCACAACTGAAAATGTAACTTTAGATAAACAGATTTTCTCATGGCTTGACTTTAATAGATGAAATAAGAGATCAGCTATAGTGAGATTTGCAGTAAGGTGACAGGAGGCAGAAGCATAACCTAATGAGTTGTTTGCTTTGGAAACTGCTCTTGTTACTTTAGAGTATAACATAGACATCTGTACTAAGATATATTTTAGGGGGTTGCTCCACCATCGTCCTGTTTGAAAATGCCCCAGTTTCCATAACTTGCTGTATACAATTACGGAATACAGTATGATTTCAAAAAACATGTTCCCTTTTCCTTACGGAGAGAACACCTGCATGGAAAACAGTTTTGCTCAAGTGGTAACATTAACACTTGATTGGAGAAAGAAGATGATCTCTGTAGCTGTGTTAAAAGTAATCACTCTTAAAATAAACTGTGCCATACAAAACAAGCAGTTCTTTATTATTGTTTAAATAAAAGGAAGTTGCCCAGGCATCTTGCACTCCTTCACTAATCCCATTTAAGTGGCTTATGCCAGACATGATAAAAATGGCTTTGCCATTTCTAGTCACTGAAGGGAAATGGAGCCCTTTTGTCCTACCAGGTGAATAATAGGTCATCATTCAAAACATAATTGTCATCCTTGGGAATTGGCTACCAGGAGGAAAATTCCTAACAGTCTGATGCAGCTAATAAATACAGTTGACTATTTTACATTGCTGTGGTCCTCCTTAATGTTAAGTCCCCAGGGGGAGATGTTATTTTACCTGGAAAAATTAGCCTTTGCTCCAGTTTTGGGTGATGGTTTTCTGAGAGCACTCTAAAGGCATCTCACAGCCCCTGGCAAGACTGCAATTCTCCATTATCACCTTAGATAACAGAAGAGAAGGTACTTGTGATTCATTGCCACATTCGGATAAGGAAGGAAGGAATCCTCCCCAGCAAGTGTGAATAGATTCCTGTAAACACATGGGATTAGATACAAAGGAAAAACCCAACCCTCAGAAAGAAGCTTTTGATTGGAAGAGCATTTTCACCTTTACAGCCATTTTGGGCATCTTTGCATTGCACAGTGGGGGCTCTGTATGAATATTGGCAGTAGAGCTTCCTTCTCTGCAGATTTTGACTTGAGATGTTCGAGCAGGAACACCTTCCTTGCTCTGTCTGGTGTTTTCTCATTTTTCTGTGGAATATATTATAGGCTGCACATGGAAGACAGACTTTTTACCTGTTAATTTCTACTGACTTGCCAGCATTGAGATCCAAATCAAGTCAGTCTTGTCGTATGTTTTTCTCTTTGCATGAAAATGGGTGACTTTTATTGAGTGTTAACAGTTCTGTTAATTAGCCACTGATCTTGAGCAGTTTAACAACATACTTAGTTGAAAGGAGTTGAAAAGATGTAAGCACTCTCCCTAGTCCTTCAAGGGACCATCCATGAATTTTGAAGTATTTGGTTTGGGCTTGATTGTCCCAATATATTAGTGTAAATTCACTTGCCTTGTGAAGGGGCTTCATGTTCAAGCGTAAATTTAAGGCTATAATCCCCAAATGGTTTGCTATGATTACTAAACCTGTCAAGCAACTTGATTTTTTCATTTCCAAATGAAAGGTAGAATGCTTTCCTGTTGTTTTGGCTAGGACTAGAGGATGCCCATGGCTGGGGGGTTGGAATCAGATGATCTTTATGGTCCCTTCCAACCTAAACCATTTTATGATTCTTTTCTATTTTATGAAATGAGATCAGAATTGAACAGACTGGCCCTAGCTGTCTTCATAATAACCACAATACCCTGAATTAGTCTGTCCCATGCCCTCTGTCATCCTCTTCATTGCAGTAGCTGCCTCTATTACATTTTCCAGTAGTTTTCTACAATGAAATGAATCACCTGTACATTTTTCATGTGAATTCCAGGAATTATTCAGAGGCAAATGCCCATAGTTTGTTATCATGCACTTGCCAACAGTCTGAAATCTGCTTGAAACAGTCACTGGGAAGCCATGGTTCATTTTGCTGTCACCTAATTGCATGCACCTGCTGGTGACAGCAGTAAAATGTGCTATCTCTGACACGATGGCAGCAGATGGGGTGCTCAAAAGAGCTGCTTCCATTTCTCTTCCTAATGAGCAGGAGTCTTTTCTCTCCTCTTGCCTTTTCGCTGTGCTGGGAAAGATACTGAGAGACGCTGGGGAAGATGATGGCTGCGGCAGTGGAGCTTAATGCGACACTGCTGCTTATTTCATACTTTTCCTAACAAAGTGTCAATCGAATATTCATGTATGAAACTTTCTTTTTAATGGAATTAGTGGAAGAAAAGACTTTGACAAATGAAAGGCCTTGCAGGAACTCCAACAATGGTGGTATGGTCGAAACATGTAAAGCTACAAGAGAGACAAATAGAGAGAGCAAATTTCTCTTCATTGCTTTTTGATGCTCATACCTAAACAGGGACTTGCCAGTATGAAAGTTTGTCCTTTCTCCCCTCCCCCTTCATTTTTTGGTTGGTCTAATGCAAAGAGATTCCCTCTCCCTACAAGCCTTGGCTTTCTGTAGCCTGACACTCACTGGCTCTTGTACCAACGTTTTAAAACCTATGCCCTGTGAACAGTAATGCATAAAGGATTTGCATTGTCTAATGAGATAAACCCAGCATTGCCAGCTTGATGCATTCCAACTGCAAATGTGCTTGATCAGAAGGAGAAAAAAAAAAAGGCAGTAATAAATTTTGTGACAGACTCTTTTCAGGGGGTTAAAACACCCATCCATCAGAAACTAATATGCCTTGGAAATAATTCCCTTTCATGAAAAGTGGTTCTGAAAGAAACAATTTTTTTCACACAAAAGATACTTAACCACGGCCAGACTTGACAATCGAAAAAACTAATGTTGTTTTGAACAGTGTAATGATGTACTGCTATTGGAATTGATGTTACAAAGTCACTAGCATCCTAGTCACACACCAGGGTTTCATGCTCTGTAACCTCCCTGCACGGAATCTGGGGTGGCATCCCAGCTCCAGAGCGGGCTTTTTGGAATGTCAGCCTAAGACATCACTTCATGGCAGGGGGGTTGAACTAGATGATCTTAAGGTCCTTTCCAACCCTAACTATTCTATGTTTCTGCTCTTTGAGTTGCCATGGCATTGTGACCTGAACCCTGGGCTGTACATGTAAGGTTAGGAGGACTTGAGGAGTAAACTGAGAGTTCATAAAGCCCGCTGGCATATTGCAGTGATCTTAATATACTTGAGCTCATGTGAATAGATGCTGCTGCTGCAGACATAATTCTGCTGTATGATACTTTAATCGGTTGTTTGCTAGTGTAAATGCAGAAACCATTCATTTTTGCTGAATTCGATTATATCTTATTGTTTTTGCAGCAAGTATAACAGAAATGTTTGATTGCCATTGCTGAGCTGTGTTTTGCTTGGGACTCTAAAAAAACACTTAAATAACTTGGGAGCACAGCTTCCATTAATAGTCTTTTAAGCACTTTAGAAATGTCTTCTCAACATTTAGTCCATAATTCTCCCAGAGGAATGACTCAGGTAGTGTTGGCTGTGTAAAGCTTTTTGAATCTGAGCTGAGAACTGTTTAATAAATGGAGGGTTTATCTGAAGCATTCAGCAGGCTGTGCAGCTACATGCTGATCAACCCAGTAGGGGGTGCAGATAAATACGTTGTGCAAATGAGCAAATACGGGCCTCATCAAAGCCTACTGAAGGCCATCAAAAATCTCCTACTGTGAGGAACGTTGGCTCAGACCCATAACAAATAAATAAAGGGAAAAAGCAAAGAGGTTGCACCGCTGATTGCCCTTTATTCTTGCGGTTGAATAATACCATTCTTTTAGTGTTGATTATTTTGTTTCCCAGCTTTCTACCTCTTACATGGACATGCCTGCACTCCCCTCTCTGTGGCAGAAAGATGTCTTACTGTCCCAGTGTATTGCAAAGCTCCTCTTTGAGTAGAGGTTGATTATATGTGGTCTTGCTGCACAGGTCTTTCAGCCCAATTGCTAGAACTGTTGTTAAAAACGCAGCCGGATCACAAACAAAAACTTACCTCAAGCCTTACTCCATGTGCCTGTCTGTACATGGACATGGTACTTGGACATGGTGCATGGACTTGGCTTAGCTCTATCTTCAGCATCCCCTCCCTATGCAAGCTCAGATCCAAACTTCCCTGTCCACAGGAGGGAAGAGCTCTGCCAGTCCCACTCCATCACCTCTTTCCACCCCCTTGCATCTTTGTCCCATCTGCAACACTGGTTAATATTTCCTTGTCAGCACATTTTTGATAATACCTTGATAATCCGTGCAGAAATTTCTGATAGGGATAAACCACTTGGTTTCTTTAAATTCTCCAGCTCAGTTGAGTTTTATTGAAGTGCAGTGCTGCAATTTACGTATCAGTTGAGATGTATCTTCAAGATATATCGGTTTTGTATTCTCTTTAATCATGATCTAAATCTAAATAAATAAATATGTAGCAGTAAATGCTCTGTGGTATATTTGGTAAAATTGACAGTCTTCTAGTAGCATAGCAGCTCATGATAGTCTTTGCTATTTATGTTCCTGCTGGT